>NC_081186.1:87193795-87493795 GCF_029867415.1 Vicia villosa | reverse complement strand
AAATTATCTGTAGCATTGGCTAGTTCTATGAACGAAAACTCTGGTGATTTTTTCACCACAATAAATTTGGATCCAGTATCACCATTGGCATCTTTAGTTGAAAACATAGACTTCTTTCCATTCTTCTTTCGAAAGTATCTAACATATATACAAATTGCTAATAACAGTAGCATACATATTCCTCCAAAAGATATTCCAGCGATAACTAAACCTCTAGCTAAGTGAGATTCTTTTCTGCAAGAGAGAAAAGGAAATAGAAATTATGATGAAACCAAATTATGAAGGGTAACACAATAAAACTTACCTAGGGGGAAGAGGAACATAAACTCCATTTACATCTGCAAATTTAAACCGAGAAAATTAAAAGAATGAGTAGTTATATCAGTTTAATAAACACCAATTATACTATAATCAAACTTTATAACATATCTAACCTTTCCCCGGAATAAAAACAAGACCGAACCCTTGGCTGAAATCAACACCAGGGTTATACCTCTGCAACAAATCAGCCTCAAGATTTGTATCCTTTGCAATAGACTCCAAAGTGTCTTCAGAATTAAGTGGATATGTGATGAACAATCCATAATCCTTAGAAACCTCTCTGTTCCCGCAGGAACAGTTAACAGTGACATTAACCTTCGCAAAATCAGGGATATTGTTTCTTGTATAAACATTGTCTCGCTCCAATCGCTCCACAGTGGTCAAATTGCTAAAATTCAACTCAGCAATTGAATCATAGTTATCTCCTAGTTGAACTTCGTAGAGAAATGTGTGACCAAGAAACTCATCATTGATGCAATCACAAGGAAAGGGAACATTCACTCTTGAATGTGATAGGATAACATCTGGGTTTGACATTGTGTCTGAGTTGTAGATTAAAATATCTTCACGTTTAGAAACAACCTTGGATTGCATGGTATTTGAAATATATGCGAGATCTACACCAACAGGTATAGTATAGGAAGCTAAAGCTAAGTCACAAGTTTTGCTACATTTTGATTCTGCAATGAAGGATTTAGAGGCCAGCAACAAAAATAAAAATGATAATCCGAATTTTATTGGTTTCATTTCGTTTGAATATGTAAATGGGTCTTAGGATTATATGATATGAAAAGAAATCACAACTTCTTCACTTGAACACTATTTTTTTCTTTTAATCAATGATTCTATGAAAATGTTACTTATCTATCCTTTCACAAGGATACATCAAGTTTATATACTACCAAAACACCTAGCAAACTAATAAGACCCAACTAATTAACTTAATAAGAAATTTTGTTTTGCGATTTTAAAAAATTGTCACTGAAGAAATTATCGGGTTATTTGAGACGTTTCAGGGCACTGTTCAAAATTGTACAAGGTAGACGATCAATCACGACATCTCGACCATGGAACATGCTTAGACCTTTTAAATACCATCAAACCGTGGTTCTCCCTACCAGTCTAACGTCAATCACCACTAGACCAACTAACGATGAGTTTATAAAGCCTAAATTAACCTAGCATATTTCCACCCCTAATCACAAATATTAAATTCTCACCCAACTGAATTCTTAGTGTATTAAACATAATTTAATTATTAGTGAAATTTATCTTCAACTCAATTTTGTATTAATGTATCTTAAACATTAATCATTTTATTTTTAATTCACTTTAAAATTAATTTTTTTCATAGAATCTATTTATTTAAAATTAATTTCGACACCGTAATACCAGATGCACATTAAATATTGAAAATTTCTTTGGCCACCTCCCTATGGGGGTCACCCCCAGCGAAAATACCAAAATACACCTGCTTCGGAAATGAACTTCCGAAGCGCTTTTTTCTTGAAAAAATTGACTTATTTCGGAAGTTCATTTCCGAAGCAGGGGTTTCGGAAGTTCACTTCCGAAATACTGCGATTTCTGCAGATTTATCAAAACACTCCCCCTCCCCCAATCATTTACCCTAAATCAAAACAAAAAGTGGCAAAAGCGAAAATTTGTGCAAACAAAATTCCAAAGCTGCATCAAGGCTCCAATCACACTGCTAAACAACATTCAAAAGCCCTCAATCCTAACACTTTGTAAGTTTTGAAATTTTTAGATCTATTATTCAAATGCATGTTATTTAGGATTTTAATTGCATAAATGATATATGGTTAGGTTGTTAGTAGTATTTAGGTTGTTTAGAAGCATTTTGATTTGATTTGAAGTTTGGTTTAGGGGTCTGCCATGGAAGTTGCAGAAAAGTCCATCGCAGGGGTGTTTCGGAAGTTCATTTCCGAAAACACCTCCCTCCCAGTTTTCGGAAATGAACTTCCGAATTGTATCAGAAGTACAATTTTTTTTGTTTTTTATTTTGTCTCGCATATTAATCGATTTCAACTGTTTACAGGAACATGTCAGGCAACCAACAAGCACGCAGGACTGCGTCTTCTAAAGAGAGCGCTAAGGGAAGAAAGGGTTCTTCAAAGAAGGAGGTGAAAGAGGTGAAGGAGGTGAAGGTGGTGATCAACATGCTGCATGAAACAATAAATCTAGTCCTTCTCATTTTTTTATCATACCCATCAATCTCACCTTACTCTAAATTCCTTCTCTTTTGGGGTCTTCCAGGCATTTTCCTATATTTTGGGGGCTGAACATCAAGATACTATGTTTTTACCCAAATATTAGAGCCATTAATAGGAAAAATAACATGTTTGTAGACTTCAACGTATCTTGACTTCCTATAATAATCAGGTATGTAGTCATCAAGCTTATGGTTCGTAATCTTCATGGCTGAAAGTGAATGCACACAAGGAAGGACTTTCACCTCCCATCTTCTGCAGGAACAAACTTTATCCTTCAAGTTGACTGTAAACTTTTCTGCAAAATTTTCAAGATGTCTCACCTCAAAGATATGCTCATCAGACATCCTAACAATACATACAATAATCAGAAATGTGCTAAAAGAAGCTCTAGTGCACATTTATCATCAACCAACAAATTCGTACCATCCATAGGATCACTATAGTATATCTTGTCTATGGCCTATTGGCCTGGTAAACTAATTCATTAATAGCATCAAACAACTCAAAGAAGCTCCCCTTATCAGTATCTACTCTCAAATTGGCAACGTCACCCCCTTCATACACACTGAGTTCCTCATCAATGAACGCGCCACTATGATGGATTGTAATGTTTAGAAATTCATCCATTTCAAACTAAATCCTAAATAGAATCGAAGAAGATGAAATGTATTTCATACAAACGAATTTTATTAAACCCTAACTATCAAAATACAATAACTTCATGAACGCGGACATATCACTTACCTGAACAACAATGTTGTCTTTGTTTCAACTTGACTTCGTCTTCTTTCCAAGAAAAATTCCAGCTTGGCTTCGTCTTCGTTCTACAATGGTGTTTACCCAGAAAAATGGTAAACAAGCGCTAGTTTCCTTTTTAAAGGTTACTTTGCGGAGTCAACTAGAATACTCCAGGACTGATTGCTTTATTTTGTTATGTTATGTGTATCTGATTTGTATTAAATGTAAAATAGTGACTTTAACGTAAAAGTAAACACTGAAATTAAAGGCTTTAAAGTAAATCAAAGCAATAAAAAAGAAGGCAGTAAATGTGCACTGAAAGATAAAATGTAATGTAAAATGATTGCATTTAATTAAACTGGTACGCATACGTACATTCCAAGGTTGCACTCGTTACTCATTGCGCAGAGATTTGAGTTTTACTTGTGTTTATGTAGAAAATGCGGACCCCTAACTATTCCTATAAAACTTGCTTAAATAGAAAAATAAAATAACTACTACTAATGGTCGACTGGCTATTAGTCAACACGTGTCTTCGACATGCAAGATCTTCAATTGTGAGACTTCCACGTGTCCTGTGAGAACTGCCAGAAAAACTGCCTGGAACTGCCTCTTAACTTCTACTGCCTCTCGACCTCCACTTCAGTCTCTGCAGCCAAAAATCCGTAAGTCTTCGCATCCTTTTGGTTTGGTCGAACGCTGGAGCCTCTGATCATCTTTCTAGTCGAACAACTTCGACTACTAAGCGTTATTTGGTCGAACCACTTCGACCCAAATGGCAATGTAATTATTCAATTGAGGCCCAATTACCAATTTAGGGCCTTCTCACCAAATTGAGGCCCAATTGCCAATTTTGGGCCTTAGTTGCCCATTTATTTAGTAAGTCGAAATCCTAGGGTAACAAATGGCTGTTGCGTTGTTCTAGGGTTTCTTTCTATCCCCTTTTCCTATTTCTGTGTTACTAATTTTCAATCACTAATATGTTTTGAAGTTATATCCCAGGTTAACAACACTCAATATTCCATGTCATAATTTAATTAAACAAAAATAACACGTTCCTGTCAACTGGGTAAAACCATTGACTTTGACTACCGGTTTGGACAGAAAGGACCAACGTGTACCTTTTTGAACAATTAGAGTATCGGTTTGGAACTTTTTATAATTGAGGGACCAAAATGGACCCCGAGGTATACTTAAGGGACCAAAAATGATATTTAGCCAAATAATAACTATTTCTATATTGAAAAGTAAGAATTACAATTATTTTGAACAGTGTTTTAAAACCCGGACTAGTCATTGACCCAGTCAATCTATTTGGTCTCTGGGTTAATGGTCGGACCAGTGGATCACCGGCCGGATTGCATGAATTCTAATAATGTAAAAATATAGTTTTATTTTTCTTTTATAACTTATTTTTTAAAAACTTTTGTTAGTTTAAAGTATTATTATATCGTATAATTATTTTTTAAATATTTTAAATTTATTATATTATTAATGATTAATAATAAATAAGTTTAAAGATTTATAGTAGAGTTGGTAAAACTACCGTCCTAATAATTTTGAAAGGTAATTGATCCTTAAAATTTAACAATTTTCATTTTTATAATTTTAATATTATTTAGTTATTATAAATAATTTATATAATTATAAATATTAATAAAAACGGATTTTAAAAATAGAGGCACCAAAATTTAAGAAAATGAAAATAGGGATAAAACTATAATTAAGTTAAAAAAAAGTAATAAATATAAAAAAAAATCAATCATCTGGATCAAGAAACTCACTGATCCAGTGGTCTGACTGATGAACCTGCCGGGTCACACTTATTTTTATCGGGTCAAATGCAACAATGGTCCGAAGACCTTACCAAACCACTCTAGCCTCCGGTTCACGGTTTAACATTTCGTTGAGCCATGCCAATCTTACCGATGACTTCACCCTATTTTGTGGCCTAAAGCATTAATATGCGCACTATCACCTCCTTCTGAAGCACCTCGGACAACCCTCTCATCTATACGGAGGCCGATCAACATATGTGTGTCCTCAAAGGTTGTTGTACATATGTATTTTATAATAGGATATGCATTGACGGAGTCGACGTATAACTACTATAATGGAAAAATTCGACGAGCAAATAGAGATGCTTTGGAGTGGATTGAAAATATTCCCCAAGAGAAATGGACAAGGGCGTTTGACAAAGGACAGCGCTGGGGACACATGACGACAAACTTTGCCGAAGAAATGAACTATGTGCTAAAGACAACCCGAAACCTTCCAATAACTTTTTTGGTACAGTCTACATATTTTCGAATGGGAGCGTTATTTGGTAAGCGCGACCATGACTGGAAAAAGAGCTTGGCATCATGTTAATTTTTTACAAACAATTGTATCAAGGGGATAGCTAAAGAAGTCAATAAAGCAAGCAATAATAATGTAATGCAGTTCGACCGGGAGAAATTTTATTTTATGGTGGCCGAAAGAATAAACCAAAATGACGGTCGACCAACTAGTACTTTCAGCGTTGATATGAGGAAACGAACTTGTGATTCTGGAAAATTTCAAGCGTTTCATCTGCCCTGTTCCCATGTTATTACAATATGTGAAAGTATACGCCAAGACTACACCATTCACATTCCAGATGTGTTCAAGATTCACATCTGGAAAGTTTCCTTGTAATCCCGCATCAGGAAAACTGACCGCAATATAGAGGAGTTACTCTTTGTCATGACGAGACTATACGTAGAAAGAAAAGAGGTCGCCCAAATAGTATCCGAATTAGAACCAAACTGGACGACGTGGAAAAGAAAAAGAGAATGTGAGGGATCTGTCGTGAAGTAGGCCATATTCGGAGTAAATGTCCAAATGTAGCTGACCCGTCTAATTGGCCATAATATTTACTTCAACTGACTATATTAATGTAATATAATGTCTTTTTAATCCAGCTTTCTTTCGAATTATTAATAACAACACAAAAAACAACATAAAACATAACCAAAACTAAAACAACATTCGAGACAAGCGAAATAAAGATAGCCACAAATAAAACAACATCACAGAAAACAAATAAAACATAACTAAGAGATTACAACCATCAACACAATATCATTAGGTCCTAGCATCATCATAAGGACACAAGCGTCATTTTTCACGGGTCTCCATGAAAACGTTACTTCATTTGGGCTTAACACCGTAACTTGCCCGTCAATTCTCCTTATCTTTTCACTGTCAAGAATGTTTCCGTCTAGCCAACAGATCAAGTGCCTCTGAAGATGCTCAAATGTATGCGTGTTTCAGAGTTTGATCATCAACGGAGGATTTCTTGTCGAAAAAAACAATGTTACACCTCTTCATAACTAGGAAAGTTGAAAAGGTGTCTTGAGCCATCTTCAAGAGTTAAAATGAGACTATAATTGTAACTGATGTGAGTACAAATGAGCAAAACATTCTTATTTATAGGAAATAAAAAATTAATAATATGCGTTCGACCATCCATTGGCCGAGCCTTCTTATTCTTCTTCATGCGCTCGTCTAACCTATGCTTTTTTAGTTTACTGGTTTTACCGAGTCGGCCATTGAAGCACCGACCTTATTATATTAAATTAAATTAATTAATAAAATATCTTTTTTATTAGTTTATTATAAAACTTGTTAATTATTTATTTAATTAAAATAATATTTTAATATTATATTAAATTCACTTAATATTTAAATAAATAATTAATATTATTTATAATAAAAATATTATTTATTTTTTTAAAGTAAAAAAAAAACAAAGAAAAAAAAAACCTAATACAGGGCCGGTCAAACTCCAGCTGGCAAGAAAAAAGTTCACCTAGTCGTCACTCGTCGGTCTTGGACGAACCAAAACATGAAAAAGGGACATTTTAGAAAAAAAAAATGGGGACAACTTCTCTACCCATCACAAAAAATTGGGTAATGTACCTTCAACCAATCACAAGGTTCCATCTAATTTTAACACATTTAATTAATTATAAAATAGTAAAGATTTTGTTGTTTCCAAGAAATTTTACATTGAAGGTAACTCTACCCAACTTTTTGAGTTGGGTAGATAAGAATTCACCAAAAAAAATTGAACTGGTGGCATTGTGGTTTTACTTTTCATATAAGCTTAATGTAGCAGGCACAACGTTACTTGCCAGCATGAAGGGTGTGGAGTTGTTCTTAGAATCGAGGAGTCCCAAAATCACATTCATTGTAACATGTGTTTTTCACGAGCCACTTAAATGCCGTTGTTGAATAGTACTCGAGAAAGAGCAAATGGTAAGTTGCCTATCTCACACCCTTCTTGTCTATTGTAGTTTTACTTTTTTTATGGCTCTCTTTTTTTCTGCTTTCCACCTTCATTGTTTGTTCCAAGTGTTTCAAATTTTCATGCCGGTTTTATGGTGATATGGTTCAAGCTGTGACAGATTAATTAAAAACAAATAACGTATCCAAATTTCAAAATACTTATTATCCACATTTTGTATTTTTCTGTTCTTCTTCTCGTATAGTAAGCTTTACAGCCAGTACCAAATAGAATAGTATTAAGTTTCTCAATGGAATTTTAATGTAACTCATCATGCTCCATAGTGAGACTCAGTGCTTCACTACCTGTCATATTTCCATCATCAATAATAGAATTTAGTTTCATTAAAGAAACCACAACAGCTCTCATTCTTGGACGCCCTTTTGGATCTCGATTTGTGCAATCCTTGGCAAGCTGTGCCATCTGCCAGTGGAAAAACAGGTAAAGCTTAGAAACAAAAAAATTGTTTATGACTCATGAATAAATACCTTGTTAATGGAATCAATTGAATAGTTATCTCCTAGCCTTGGATCCACCAACTTTCTTAGACCTTCTATGGAATCTCCTTCTTCATCAATAGCTTCATCAAACTGACATACACATCATCATAAATTAGCTTTGTATAACTAATAAGTTATATGATGAGAAATAAAATTCAATTACCAAAGCCACAAGGCTCTTGTATTCCTCAATAGATTCATTAGTCTTAATCTCAAGACTAGTGAACTCGGTACTATGTTTATCGATCTTGATCACAGCTTCTTTAGCAGAAATTAGTTGATAAAGAACAACTCCAAAAGCATATACATCTATTTTGTGAGAAATACGCCCGTATGCATTTCTGCACAAAAGTGAATGGTAAAATTAAACTCAGTGCACTAACTCCGATTTCAAAACTTCAAATTCTATCACAAAATCACATAAAAAGAAAAGCTGAATAAGTCGTACTCCGGAGGCATGTAACCAAATGTGCCTGCCACATGAATAGTGTTATCTGTTGAACTTGCAACATCAGTAAGTTTGGTTAATCCAAAATCTGCAATCTGTAATAAGAATATTATCTATATGATCTCCCACAAGGAAAATAGTAAGAATTAAAAAGCTTTCCCAAAAGTACTATACCTTCCCAGTGAAGTTTTCATTTAGTAAAATATTATCTGATTTTATGTCGCGATGGATATATACAGGAACTGAATGATCATGAATATACTCAAGGCCTCTAGCCACATCCAGAGCAATTTGTATCCTCGTAGACCACGGCATCGGTTCTCTCTCTGAAAATAGTTTTACTTGATCTTTTTTATAATGAAGTATTTGAGAATATAAATAGTTTCACTCTTAATGTGTTTATATGATCACCTGAATCACGTAGATGTTGGCTTAAGTTTCCATTGTCCATGTATTCATATACAAGAAATAGAAATCCCTCAACACAGTATCCAATCAAGTGTACCTATATGGACATACAGTAGATAGATATAGGTTACAAAGTTACACTTTATAATTTAGTAGATACGAAAATCTTTGATTCCGGGTCAATATGTTCAAACACATACACGCACACATAAATATACCAGGTTCCAGTGATAAACACTTGTTAAGACTTTGAGTTCAGCAAGAAATTCTCTTGTTGCTTGGATCTTCATCTTTTTTATTGCAGTTTTCTGTGTAATTGAAGACAACTTTCATGGATTGTTACAAACAAGAACAAATATTCTCTTTACTATCTGAACTTTTCTTTCAAATGCTCAAGGCAAAATAATTCTATGATTACAAACCTTGCCTCTAAGTTCTGCATAATAGACAGTTCCGAATCCACCTTGACCAATTTTACGATCCAAGCTGAAGTTATCTGTAGCCTTTGCTAGTTCTTCAAATGAAAACTCTGTTGACTTTTCCATCATAACTCCGGTAAGGCTAGTAGCATGCCCAATAGATCCCGAAGTTTCATATCCTGAGACATCACCGGATATAGAAACAACTATCAGCAAGTATATGATTAAGTTGTTTTCATAAGCTATACTAGAAATTTATTGATATAAATAAACAATTCACGATAAATTATTTTCATAAGTTCTTTCAAATAATGCTACAGGTTAAATATGAATACAAAAAGATATACCATTACCATTTCGAGTTGAAAGAGCCAAAGAAGTTTTTTTCTGTATCGCTTTCTTTTCTCCCTTCTTTTGGAAGTATTTGACATAGATACAGATAACAAATAATAGAAGCCCAAATATTCCTGCTATAGATATGCCAACAGTTGCACCCTTAGCAAGGCCTGCTTATATATATAACCAAATTTAAGACCACAAGAAGCATTGACCTTGTTTACATTCTGATATTTTTTGTGAGCAAGCATCAAGCTTAAAAACAATCATCATAATAACAACTCAAAATGCCAAACCTGTTCTGCAAGAAAGAAAAATGGAAATTAGAAAATCACATGAAGCAATATTTACTTCTATAACGCTCACGAAGATTAAGAGATTCAAAGTTACCAACCTGGGATACAAGGAAACATAATCTCCATTTTGACCTGAAAAGTCAAAAGTAACAACATGTGTCAGCGGAAGATCCAACCATCTGTATCAACCGTAGTTGAGCAGAAGATCAAAAGGTAATCAAAGAAAAGTTGAAAAATTCATACCTCTTCCTGGAATGAACGCAATCCCACTCCCTTTGCTGAAATTGACATCAGGATTAAAATTCTGTATCAACCCTTCATCAAGTTCAGTCTCGTTCGCTATTAACAACAGAAGTAACACGTGGATAAGTACATACAAATGATTCTATAGCTTAGCCTCATGTGTGTTACCATGCATCCTCATGCATGTGATTAGAAACTCCTTTTTTTCTGTTATTAGTTAGTTGCACTTGTGTTACTATATAACTATTGATTGTAACTAACTAGTGTAATCAATGAATCAAGCTTCATTCTCTTTCTCTTTCATTCCAGTGTTTCTGCACTTTTATCTTACTCCTTCAATGGAGGTTTTCATCTTCTTAGATGGTATCAGAGCAGGTTAAACCTGTTCTGTTTCCGCTGCATCTGTTTTTGAAGTTCTACTTCAATTGTTGATTCGTGTTGATCGCATTCTTCGTATTGCTCAACATATTATTTTTTTTTTTCTTCGATTCATTGATTCTTGAATCATAGCTGCTTGTTCGTTCTTGTTCTTGATTTGTTGCAATTACAATGGCTGGGAGAAAGAATAACAACAATCAAACACAGGATCAACTTGATCCATATTACATTCATCCATCTGAAAATCCTGCAACCGTTTGTGTTGCACCAGCGCTATCCGGAGAGAATTACCATGCATGGTCGATGAAGATGAGAAGAGCGTTAGCCATGAAGAACAAATTTCAGTTCGTTGACGGAACAATCGAAGTGCCTGATTGCAATGATCTCAACTACGTTGCATGGCAGAGATGTAATAATCTTGTCCACACGTGGATCATCAATTCAATAGAACCATCAATAGCTCAAAGCGTGGTGTTTATTGAAAACGTCGTGGATGTGTGGAACGATCTTAGAGATCGGTTTATGAGAGGAGACAAGATCCGTGTTGCTCAATTATATCAAGAGATTTCGAATCTAAAGCAAGGAAGCAAGAAAATCTCTGATTACTTCACGGAATTAAGAAGTTTATGGGAAGAGCTTGATCAATATAGACCAATGCCGAATTGCACATGTCCCATAACTTGTGCTTGTCTTGCTATGAGGAACAGCAGAAATTTCAGAGCTGAAGATCGTATCATACAGTTCTTGATCGGGTTGAAAGAGGAATTCCATGGAGTTGTTTCCCAAGTTCTGCTTATGGAGCCTTTGCCTCAAATCAATAAGGTGTTTTCAATGGTACTTCAGCAAGAGAGAAAGATTTGTGGAGCTGGAGTTCTTTTACCTGGGAATAACGCTATTGAGGATGGCACTGGTATGGTGAATGCTGTTGATAGCAATAAACAATTTGGAAGAGGTAGAGGAAATAATGGATATAGCAGAGGAGGCTTCAGTGGTAATAGCAATGGAAGAGGTAGAGGAAATTTCAAAGTCTGCACGCATTGTGGCAAAAACGGGCATATCGTGGACAACTGCTACAAAAAGCATGGTTACCCTCCAAACCCTGGAAGAGGTTCTTCAGCTCATATTAATCAAGTTGAAGCTAGTGGTGTGGCAACTGGATCTTCAAATGATGAAGCTAACATGACTTTAACCAAGGATCAATATAATAACCTCATGATGCTGCTCGAGAAACAAGTTTCATCAGCATCTGTAAACATGGCAAAGGGAGGTAAACCTTATATTGCTAGCTTTCATATTGATAGTGGTATTAAATGGATTTTGGACACAGGTGCTACACATCATATATGCAATAATTTAGACTGGTTTCTTAAACATGATAAGATTGATCCTGTTATAGTGAATTTACCAAATGGACAGTCTATAACTACTTCTATATGTGGGGATGTCAAAATATGCAAAGATTTTGTCATCTGTGGTGTGTTATATTTGCCCAAGTTTGAAGTGAATCTGATTTCAGTTTCAAAGTTATGCAAAGAGCAGAATTGTAGTCTTGTTTTTGAGACTAATAGGTGTGTTCTACAGGAAAGGAAGAGTTTGAAGAAGATTGGTTCAGCTAATGAACTCGATGGATTGTATTACTTGAGCCTGAAGCAAGACACACTTCTTTCTACTAGCAACACAGGTTTTATATCAAGCACTTTTGCAAGTGAGAGGCATGAAGAAACTGCACCTGCTGTTCTTTGGCACTTAAGATTAGGGCATTTATCACATGATAGAATGCAATGTATTAGTACCAAATATAGTTACATCCCAGCTAGTATACATAAGGCTTGTGATGTGTGTCAACAAGCTAGGCAAAAACGATTACCATTCCCTATTAGCAATAATAATGCTTGTAATCTTTTTGATTTAATACATATTGATATATGGGGCCCTTTTAGTACTGTTTCTGTACATGGATTTAAATACTTTCTCACTATCTTAGATGATCACAGTCGACATGTTTGGGTTGTTATGCTAAAATCCAAAACAGAAGTTGGTGCTAAGATAGTTGAATTTGTTAACATGGTCGACACTCAATTTGGCAAACGGATCAAAGTTATTCGTAGTGACAATGGGACTGAGTTATTAATGCCAAAGTTCTATGCTTCAAAGGGCATTTTACATCAGAGGAGTTGTGTGTACACACCTCAACAAAATGGTAGGGTTGAAAGGCGCCATCAACACATACTCAATATCAGTCGTGCCCTCATGTTTCAATCGAGTTTGCCAAAGGAGTTTTGGTCTTATGCTGTACTTCATGCAGTGTTTTTGATGAATAGAATTCCTACCAAGTTACTTAACAACAGATCTTCCTTTGAAGTTATGTATGGTGCTTTACCTGACCTAAGTTCCTTGAAGGTGTTTGGTTGCCTTGGTTATGCTTCCACACTTCCCACGAATAGGCACAAGTTTGATTCAAGGGCTAGAAAGTGTTGTTTCTTGGGTTACAAGACAGGTATGAAGGGTTTTATACTGTTGGATATTTCTACTCATGACATTTTTGTATCCAGGAATGTCAAATTCTTTGACATGACGTTTCCTTTTTCTCGAGTACCTAATCCTCATATCCACACAAATATCTATCTTGATCATTCTACACATACAAATTCTGAAAAAGAGTCAGCTTCTATTCCTTCGTGTCCAACCACTGCAGTCCCCAGTGATTCTGATGATGAATGTGTCTCTGACACTGATCCCTCAAATGCTGATTCTGTACCAAATCCAGTGTCCAGCTCTAGTGTCTTGCCTGATACTCTACCCACTTCCACTTCTTGTGCCAATCCTGATTCCATTACCTCTGCACCTATCAGAAAATCCAGTCGAATATCCCAAACACCTTCTCACCTCAAAGATTATGTCTGCGAATCTAATGCTGTGTCTTGTCCTTATCCCATTGAAAACTGTTTGTCTTTTTCAAATATATCCCCTAGTCATAGAGCATACATTTTGTCTCTCTCCTCTGAATGTGAGCCAAGAAATTATTTGGCTGCCTCCAAGGATTCTCGATGGGTCCAGGCCATGCAATCTGAAATAGAGGCTCTCAATAATAATCAAACTTGGGAGTTTGTGACACTTCCTTCTGATGCATCCACTATAGGAAGCAAGTGGGTCTATAAAGTCAAGCGACATGCTGATGGGAGCATTGAGAGGTTTAAAGCTCGTTTGGTTGCTCAAGGGTTTAATCAAACTGAAGGTTTGGATTACCTTGAGACTTTCTCTCCTGTTGCTAAGCTTACTACGGTTCGTGTCCTTTTGGCCTTGGCTGCTATCCATGGCTGGCATTTACATCAATTAGATGTAAATAATGCCTTCTTACATGGTGACCTGAATGAGGCAGTCTATATGCGTGTTCCACAAGGCGTCACTGCTCCTATCCCTGGCCAAGTATGCAAGCTTAACAAATCCCTCTATGGATTAAAGCAAGCCAGCAGGCAATGGTTTGAGAAGCTTACAACCTTTCTTGTCGCACAAGGTTTCAAACATGCTGCTGCAGATCACACTCTTTTCATCAAGACCACTCCTACCTCTTTCACAGCTTTATTGGTCTATGTGGACGACATAATCCTAGCTGGTACTTCCTTAAGTGTGTTTGAGGAACTGAAAAGTGCTTTACATCGTGCTTTTCGTATCAAAGATCTTGGGAAGTTGAAGTTCTTTTTAGGGCTTGAAGTGGCTCGATCCTCTAAGGGTATCACGATTTGCCAACGTAAATATTGTCTTGACCTCCTTCAAGAAGCTGGTCTCACTGGTTGCAAGCCAGCTTCCACTCCCTTGGATGCCTCCATTCGCCTTCATCAAGACAAAGGAAATGTGTTCTCAGACATCACTGCCTATCGACGACTTGTAGGCAAACTTATTTACCTCACCACAACGCGCCCTGACATTGCTTTTGCCACACAGCAATTAAGCCAATTCATGAGTGCCCCTACTGAAACACACTATCGTGCTGCGTTACGTGTGCTACGCTATCTTAAACGGTCTCCTGCACGTGGTATTTTTCTATCTGCTTCCTCTACTCTTCAAATCTTGGGTTTCAGTGATGCTGATTGGGGTGGTTGTATTGAAACCAGACGATCCATCTCAGGATACTGTTTTTTCATTGGTGAATCTTTGGTTTCCTGGAAATCTAAGAAGCAACCAACGGTCAGTTGTTCTTCCACAGAAGCTGAGTATAGGGCCTTGGCATCTGCAACTCGTGAACTACAATGGATGTGCTTCCTTTTGCATGATCTTCAGCAACATCCTTCGAGGCTTCCCGTTTTGTATTGCGACAATCAAAGTGCTATTCAACTTTCCTCTAATCCCGTGTTCCATGAGAGGACAAAGCACCTTGACATTGACTGTCACTTGGTGCGTGAGAAATTGCAATCCGGTGTAATGCGTCTTCTTCCTGTGCGTTCTCATGATCAAGCTGCTGATGTGTTCACCAAAGCCCTTGGTCCACGTCCTTTTTCTACTTGTTTGGGCAAGCTTGGCTTGGTAGATATTTACCAACCTCAAGCTTGTGAGGGGGTATTAACAACAGAAGTAACACGTGGATAAGTACATACAAATGATTCTATAGCTTAGCCTCATGTGTGTTACCATGCATCCTCATGCATGTGATTAGAAACTCCTTTTTTTCTGTTATTAGTTAGTTGCACTTGTGTTACTATATAACTATTGATTGTAACTAACTAGTGTAATCAATGAATCAAGCTTCATTCTCTTTCTCTTTCATTCCAGTGTTTCTGCACTTTTATCTTACTCCTTCAATGGAGGTTTTCATCTTCTTAGATTCGCAATCTTCTCAAGAGTATCCGTAGACCTTAACGGATAAGTAATAAACAATCCATAATCTTTTGAAATCTGGCTGTTCCCACAAGAACAGTTGACAGTAACATTAACCTTAGCCTTAATAGGTATATGATTTGGATCATAGCTGTTGAACTTTCGCAAAACTTCAACTGAAGTCAAACTTGCGTAATAAGAATTTGCAATCAAATCATAAGTGTCTCTTTCATTTGCTGTGTATTCAAACACATGTCCCAAAAATTCACCTCCAATACAGTCACATGGGAATGGATCGTTGACTCTAAAATAGGAAAAGATATTAGCGCGATTGGATACTATGTGTCTATTGTATCTGATTAAAACATCAGAAGAATTGAACTCTGACACAATTTTTGATTGCATAAAGTTTATTATATTTTGGAGTTTAAATGCAGGCTTGACATAGTAGGAAGCTAAAGCTATATCACACCCCTTCACACACTTGGATTCCACTTTGAAAAAAACACACTCCACAAAAAGAAACAATAGTAAGCAAGATTTTAGTTTCATTTGGTCAATAAGAAGCAAAGAAAGAGTTTGCTTTGTGAATGTAAATTGATATGCACACCTTTTAGATGTTATGAATTCATGTTTGACTAGAGAATGTGGAGGGAACTAGGGATGGCAATTTGGCCCATCCCCAGTGGGTACTCACAAAAAACCCCATATCGGGTAGGGTAAATACCCATAAAAATGGGTATGGGCATGGGCACGGGTAATTACCCATTAAAATATGCGGGTATGGGTGCGGGCACGGGTACCTTACTACCCAACCCGCCCCATACCCACACTACATATTTCTATAATGTCATTTATATTATTATATAAAAATGCATGATTCTAAATTTTTTTAAAAATATATCGCTATTAAATCATTACACATTTAAATAAAAGTGTTTATTTGTTTCTTAACTCAACAATAACATACATAATTTTTTTAATATTGTTAAAAAGACTTAAATTATATGATATTTTGTAATTAAACGATTTAATTTTACTATAAATGCGGGTAAACGGGTACGGGTATGGGCATTGAGGTACCCACAGGGTACGAGTACGGGCATGAACATTGATATCCACGCGGGTTTGGGCTCGGGTACGAGGATTTTTTTAAACTGCGGGTATGGGGATGGGTACTATAGTACCCTGCCCAAACCCTGCCCATTGCCATCCCTAGAGGGAACATAGTAATGGTTGGTTGGAGTAAGAGTTGACATGTTATTAATAAATTCATTCATATACTGAAAATGTCAAAGAATGTTCCTCTATCACTATTAAGCATAAGAGTACAAAATATTCTGACGAATAAAACAAAACAAATTAATAAATCAAGGGACAAATTCATGAAAACAAATTACACAAATATATAAACTAAAAGAGAAAACAAGTAACTAGGTAAAGTGATTATTATAGAAGATGGTGAGGCTTTGGAGTAACTGGTAAAATAGGTGACTTGGCTTGGCTCGGACTTGGACTTGGACTTTGATAAAATTGACGAACTGAATATACAGTCTGAACAATAGTAAGAGCAAAAAGGAAAAAAGCAGCAACAAGAGAAACAATAGCCCAAGGATTTCTAAAATAAGTTTGAATAAGATTAGCGCGCCATCTTTTCCATGGTTTCCTGCAATAGTCACTCATACTCATCCTCACCACATCAAGCACTCCATGTCGATCCACTGTTATATCCTTCGACAACGAGTTAAACAATTTTGAAACAACTTTATCACTTCCAAGAGCATTGATTATGATCCCATTCCGATTCAAGAGTGCAACATCCATGGCATTGTCAACAATGGTGTCCATAAAGAATATAAATGATGTTACCTCATTACCTGCTCCAACATGCAGACGCTCGAAGGCAATGAGATTAAGAAGCATGTATTCGGTTGTGTCATCTACAACCAAAATTGGAAGCCTAAGAACACCTCGATCAAAAGAAACGTCTTTGAGACTCCATGTTTTGCTTTTCTTGAAGCGGATTCCTGCCTCGTGAAGCTCTACTGCTGATCGAATAATCTCTTCTCCTGCTTCTAAAGTTAGCCAGTTTCTTTTTGCTGCTTTTGGCATGCGTGTTGGGTGGCTTGGTCCTTGTTGAATTAGGCTTTTTCTGTACACGTCTAATATGTGCATGCATTTTCCTAAGCTTTGGATTAACGGTGTGCTAGGGTTTAATAGTTTCACGATTTTCTCGTTTAATAACTCATGATCATCTTCCTGTAATGATTCATGTTTTCAGCCGAATAGAAATCATGCAAAATAACAAGAAAAAACCAAAAAATGTATATTGAAAATTGATAATTAGTTACCTGCTTCGATGTAGTTTCAAGTTGAATCAATGTATGTAAAACCGTCATAGGAATCTGATTCTCAAGCATAAGCATGTCACGCTTGATATATGGCAAAGCATGAAACTTCCCATGTTCACCAAAGACAGGATCATTCTCAGCATAATCATCAAGAGCACAATCATTAGTTTTCAAAATCTCCAAAATAAAACAACCATCAAGAATCATCATTTGAACAAACTTTGGTGTATCCGATATCCAAATTGGATCAAGTGGCTTGTATGAGTCTCGCAACTCTTGAACCACTTGTTCCATTTCCTGGAATACCAACTCAATTGGCTTTTCACATCTCTTTAGGAAATGAACAAGTGCTCTATGTTTGTGTTCTTCCATAGCCTTTAAATGTTCCTCTCCATAATGATAAGGACCAAATGAGATTGCTTGTGGTTTGTAGGCTTTTTTGTTTAGATTTGTTACTATTGAGGGTATTTTGTAAATTGAATGCTTCCATTGTTCCATCTCATTAGATATTGAAGGACCATTGCTATTTATCTCGTTGTTGATTTGATCAATCCAAGTCATTTCTAATTCCATGTATATGGCTAATGTTATGTAAATTAATCACTCATCATAAATATATATACTAGCTAGGCTAATATGTATACATTTAGAATCTTATCTTATGTTCATTTGAAAGCAAAAATAAAATATTGACATCATAAGCTGTAAGACTATCAATGTCTAATTGGAATCTTCTTTGTATACAAATTAAATAACTTTATGAAAAGAAATATATGTTAATTGTACATTTTCTTATATCATGAATTCCTTACTTGCAAACTTGTTGTTGCAGTAACCCATTTCTTGTGATTTGTATGAAGAAAAGAATATCAAAGCCTGTCACCGGTGATTTGTGATTCTGGTACAGGCATCTAATTTAATAAATTATTGATTCCATGGCATAGCTAAACCAAACTGAACTTGGAAGCATCAAACAACTTTTCAGCTATTGAAAAAAGTTAATAATGCCCGAATATCATGTTAATTAGTAGTTACTAACATTCTGACTGTCAACAATCAATGAAGTACTTGCACCCCAATTTTAGTGTAAAAACACATTACATAATCAATATTTAAGAAAAACACTTATATACAAATTGTACTTCAATGTTATAACTTCTAAAAATAATTACAGGAAGTCATTTTGAGACCTAGGACCTTTAGACTGTTTTGGGAAATAAGCTTTGAACACAAAGTAAAAACTTCCCAACTACTTCAGTTTTAACAAACATCATTCAATCTGGCGCAAAGAACCTTCATCTCACTGACAATAGATTTATGAGAGTTTGATTTTCATAGGAATTATCGTCATCACAATCTTCAAGTGGCGATGAAAGTGTCATAAGATCAACAACTAAAGATCTCATACTTGGGCGTAGTAGTGGATTGTCTCTTGTACATGCTCTCCCAAGTTCAGCCATCTTTAAAACAGAATCAATTGGATAGTTTTCTTTAAGCCTAGGATCCACCAATTTGCGAAGAGCTTCTGAAGGATCAATTTGATTAAGTGCTTTTTCAAACTGCAATAAAAACAAGTCAATGGTAAATTCATAACAGCTATGAAAAAGTATATGAATTGATTGAGTGTTTTCTAAGTAAAAATGATTTAGTCGGACAAATGAGAATCTACCAAGGCTACAAGTCCCTTTGATTCAGCAACTGATTCTTCACCTGTCTTCAGAACAGCATTCTTTGCAGAAATTAGTTCATAAAGAACAACTCCAAAAGCATATACATCTATTTTCGGAGAAATGTCACCATATTGAGCATATCTTCAAAACAATTCAGCTAATAAGTAAACCAAGAGAATTTAACTTTACTGATAAATCATGCAAAAACCGTGTGAATGAAATATAATATAAGGAAAAATAAATCATACTCTGGTGGCATGTATCCAAAAGTTCCAACAAGACGAGTGTGAAGTGTTGAGTTCCCAACTTCAATAAGTTTGGTCAAGCCGAAATCTGCGACCTGAATTTAAAACCATGATAGTTTAATTTATCTCAAAGAAGAAATGAAAATTTGGAAAGAAGATCATTAAGATGGATTATAAGGCAACCTTTCCGCGCAAGTTTTTGTCTATCAATATGTTTGCGGATTTTACATCGCGATGGATATAAACAGGCACAGTGTGTTCATGAATGTATTCAAGGCCTCTTGCAGAATCTAGAGCAATTTGGACTCTACTAGACCATGGCAATGGTTCTTTACCTGGAATTATGTCACCACCATTAGTATCTTTTTGAAAATATTGTTAAATCTCAGATAATATTAGCACTTTTTGCTGATCTTACCTAAACCGTGTAAATATTGACCCAAGTTTCCATTGTCAATGTGTTCATATACAAGGAAAAGTGATCCTTCGACGCAATATCCAATCAACCTCACCTATATGATGTTCATAAAATTTTGTAGGTAAATTCAGAACATGGTTCATAACATATTTTAACCTGTTTATGCAAAAAGCTTAACAAAGATTTTAACATTGAAAAACATTGAATTAAGTAGTTTGAAGGATGTTATACCAGATTCAAATGATGAACATGTGTTAAGACCTTCAACTCACAAAGAAATTCTGTTGACGCTTGTACATTCATTTTCTTAATAGCTGTTTTCTGCATAGAATAAATCGAATAAGAGGATAAGATATCAAACACTAACAAAAATTATAGATTAGTCTCTGCAGTTTCGTACCTCGCCTCTGAGTTCGGCATAATAGACAGCTCCAAATCCCCCTTGACCAATTTTATTATCCAAACTAAAGTTATTTGTAGACTTGGCAAGTTCTTGATATGAAAACTCGGTTGACTTTGCCACCATAATTCCTGTAAGGCCAGCCGCACTACCAGTACCATATCCACTGGATCCTGATGTTTCATATTCTCCACTACCCGAGGCTTCACCAAGACATAAAATTATTTTCATAAGCTATCACCGAAAGCTTATCGAAATAAATAAATAAATAGCTTTTAACCGTATCATAAGTTATTTTCAAACAAATATTATCATTACCATCTTGAGTTGAAAGCGCCTTAGAAATTTGTGGCAGTATAGTTTTCTCTTCTTCCTTTTTTTGGAAGTATTTGACATATATACAGATAACAAATAACAGAAGCACAAATACTCCCGCTATCGATATACCAACAGCTGCACCCTTAGCAAAACCTGTTCTGCAAGAGAGAAAAAAATAAAAGTTAGAAACACGAAGCAAATTTACTTTTTTCTATTAAGCACTCAACATGAGAAGTGAGATAATCAAAGTTACCTACCTAGGATACAAAGGAACATATCGTCCATTTTTATCTGCAAAGTTAAAAATGAATAAATAAATAAATAAAACTTTAAGAAACTCATTACAGTTTATCAGAAAAGACGATAAAAAGAACATACATACCTCGTCCTGGAAAGAACACTATCCCACTTCCTCTACTGAAATTAACATCAGGATTGAAATTCTGTATCAACCCTTCATCAAGTTTAGCCTCGTTCGCAATCTTCTCAAGACTATCCGTAGACCTTAACGGATAAGTAACAAACAATCCATAATCTTTTGAAATCTGGCTATTCCCACAAGAACAACTCACAGTGACATTAACCTTAGCCTTATCAGGTATATGATTCGGATCATAACTATTGAACTTTTTCAAAAGCGCAACACTAGTCAAACTTACATAATAATCATTTGCAATCAAATCATAAGTATCTCCTTCCTTTGTTGTGTACTCAAACACATGTCCTAAGAACTCGCCTCCAATACATTCACATGGGAATGGAATGTTGATTCTAGAATAGGAAAAAATATTACCATGATTGGTTACTAAGACTTTGTTGTAACTATTTAAAACATCAGAAGAGTTTGTAACAATCTTTGATTGCATATAGTTTGTTATTGTTGGGAGGTCAACTAATGGCATGACATAGTAAGAAGCTAAAGCTATATCACACCCTTTCACACACTTTGAATCCACTTTGAAAAAAACACACTCCACAAACATAAAGAACAATAGTAAACCATTTTTTAGTTTCATATTTGGTCAATAAGAAAGAGTGCAAATCAAAGTGGCTCTTGAAGATAAGGAAGAAGCAGAAAAACAAAGAATTCAAATAAGGAAAAAAGCTAGATTTCTTGGATTCTATATCTGGCCTTTCAAGTATACTATGATTATGTATATATAATAGACTGTATATATTTTTATGCTGAATTATGATAAGAACAGACATGCATGTTGGGATACGTTTGACTCTTTCGAGGAGAATGTGGAGTCTAGAATATGAGTTTATTATATGTCACTTATTTGAGTAAAAAATCTCAATGAATGTTGCTCCCCATTATCACTACCAGGCTTAATTGTACTTTGTCTCCTAATTTTATTTCATGTAAGATTTTGATATTTGTATTTTTAATAAAATGTGATGAATATTTTAAGCTAATGTAGCATACATTAGCTAGAATGTCTATTTGAACTTCATATCATCATTTGTATTTGGTTACGAATAGGCATGTCAATGGGCCGGGTTAAGAACGATTTTTACTTCTTTCAAATTTAAACCTGAATCTTCAAAAAATACTCGTTCTCCGCCTCAAACCTAAATGGAGATGAAAAATTAAAACTCAAACTCGTTCCACATGGGTTCGGGTATCTCCGTCTCGCCACCATCTATTTAGTAAAATCAATTTTTTTAGTAGAAATATTTATTTTTTCCAAAATCAAATTACATTATAAAAAAAATAATAAAACAATATCAAAAAACTCCATACATTAATCTCAAATATTTTAAATAATAAACATAAATCAAATTATCAAAACTTTGGTCACTTAATTAATATTCTAAATTATCAAAATTAAGTAAAAATGTACATAATAAAATAAACGGGGCAGGCTCAGGATGTGTACTTGTGTCCCCATTATCTGATCCGTTCCCGTATTTTGTGATTGGGGAAAATTCAATTCCGAACTCAAACTCAGTCAAAGCGGGTATTTCCCGTCAACTTCGGGTCGGGTTCGGTGGATACTCACGGGTACATGTTTTGTTGTCATGCCTAGCTAGGAACTAGAAAAAAAGTGGGAGGTAGCAAAGTCGTGTTTGACTACAGTGAATATATACTTCTGTTGAGGTGGAGAGGAGACTGACCTGCAAGGTTAGCATTCCACACCCAAGTCAATGAGAAAAAATCATAAGTACATTGTGAGTGATAATGAATTTGAATACCTGACATGACACACTTTACCCTTTTATACTAAGAATGGTTGAAACTGCTCACATATGATATGGAGTGTTGTGCGAAGAACCGTCAAATTGGGTTAGACGGTAATTGAGGTGTTGGAGGGCAGAATTTCCTACTACTCGTTATGATGAGAGTTTACCTGCTCCATGCGAACAACATAGAATAGTTTCCTCCGAAGCCTTTCTTCTATTACGTAGAATGAGGGCTTGCACGATATATCTTTAGGTTGGCTGTTTAACAGAGATAAGTGAAGGGTTTTGATGGGACGTCATAAGCATTGAGATCAGGTGCATTAAATGTCTCTATCTTGATTATCTACGTTTCATAGAGATTTTCTGATGTGTGTCCTAATATTTAATGGTAATGATGTCCCATTTCTCCTAGGATACTCGAATTCTTTTGAATAATTTACGATAAAAATCTCGACTGTTAGTGGTGCAGCTCGCACTTATCATTGTGGCAGATCGCACGTTTCACTATTACGGAAATGCATATAATAAGTTCCAAGAATACTAATCTTCTATTTTACCCAACTTGTGGGTTTGAAAAATTATCCTTCCTTTTCTTCTTTTGCGATTTTTCCCATTGTTCTTAACTTCCCTGCACAGTTCTTCATCTTTGACTAGTTCGCCCCCTTTTTTCAAAACACGAGCCCTCAAATTTATTTCTTTTAAGGACACTCCTAGATCTCTATTCCTTTCTACCTTGCTTTCTTTATCAGGGTTTCGGGAGAAGAGGGCTAATGAATCCTGATTTGTCTATTTTTCATTTTGGCAAACCCTACGTGATAGATACACTTCAATATGGATGTCATATTTACATCCATGTCTGTCTTTGAAGATGTTTGTATTTATTCCTTTTTATATGATGGCGGAACCTTTATAATGAAGTTCAACCTAAATTTCGTAAGGCGATATGGGACAACTCGTCGATGTGGGTGGATCAAGCGACATTGAATACAACCTTTGTCTTTGTTATTGAAGGATGTTTAAATGCCGCCTTCATGGCGTGGGACCATCTGGCTATTGGGGAATGATTCTCCCTAAGAAAAATAAGAAGATATGCGGTAAATTCGACGAGTGTATTGTTTTCCTCCATGAAATTCTTAAAGAACGTGTCAATCCTCTTACAATTGAGAAAGATCGGTACTTTGAAGAGATCCAAGGGCGTCTAGCCTGATTTCGGACATAGGGGTCGTTGTAGAACTTTTCAAATATCTCGTAAAACTGGCAGAGTCAAATACGTAGTCATTATCCCCCCATTTTTATTTGGTGTGGTTGCATATGATGTACCTTAAATGAATAAGTAAATTTCATGGTTCTTGTTTGGGACTATGCAATTCAATTCTCGATATTTGTTGTTGTTTTTACCTAATTTTATAGCATTACGTTAAGTCTCGAGTTCGTTTCTCTAGGAGATGTCTTGTCATTTAAGTTCGTGTTCGAAGTTTCATTGGACGTTTTTATGGATCCTGTTGGGCTAATGGTCGATACTCCATCCTTGCCCCCAAGTGAGAACTTGGTTCAAGGTCGACGTAATAGGGACTCGTCTCTACCTCTATAGTGGCTTGCTTCCAATAATGGGAAAACCCTTAATTTACACTTTATGGTTGGTTGTATTTATCTGTGCATTGACATTGTAGGGATGTGATTGCCCATTATTATGTCAATGGAGTTTGTGACAGGACCCTGAGTCATTTGTGATGGGACTTTGATTGCTTTAGTCACACATCAGTGGCATTTTTTACAACATCACTAACTTGATGCTACCTTTTGTGATCACAATGAAAAGAGAGTTTTGTGAGGATTTATTTATTCTTTGTTCAAAAAAATCACACATATTAGTAACATGTTCATTTTACATATACAATAACGTAAATTTAACAAAGCAGTACAACCGCTGCTTATTGGCCTCTAAAAGCCTTGATAGGGTAGGTGATGGTTGACTTCAACTTCATTTGGAGTATTTCTCTGCAGTTGTCTAGTCAAAATTATTTTCTTTAACTGCAATAGGCTTAAATGCCATGTCTTTTAACTGCACAATGAGGGAGGATATATGGATATCTGTAGCCTTTCCTTTATTTTTCTTTTGGTCACGTTACAGAACCTTGTATATCTTTTTTTCTCTAGATAAATTGACGCATATTGTCAACTAATCTTCGTGGACATTGTGATTCTTTTGAGATGGACCAGGGAATCCAATGCGTCTAAAGTTTCTCAAAAGGTCTGTCCAAAATACAACTGTATACACATTTTTAGGGGACTCTTCAGAATTACTAGCCTAACGATGTATTTTCCCTCTCCCAAGTTGACCATCACCTTGATATACCCCCAGAGGCGGGTTAATATGTTATTTAAAGCCTACAAATTGGATCTTTTGTAAGGCAACAACTTTTCCTTCATCAGCCCTAACTTTACAAAGAGCTTTGGGTACATGATGGCGCAAGATATTCCCTCATCAATGAGGATCTTAGAGACGTTAAATTTTGTTATGGTAGTCGCTATTATTAGAGGAAATATCTAATTTGGGATCTCTCATGCCTTTTAACTATCTTAGAATCCAAGAATATGTATTTCTAGTTTCCTTGTCGAAGCCTTCCTTTTCATTACCCCTTAGAGGGGTTCTTTTCCCTTAAATGACCATTAGTAATAGATGCATTGTACTAGCATTTTACGTTCCAGTCTTCCTCTTCCTTACTGTTGTTATCTTTTCCCCTTTTTATCCTAATGACAACTTCACTATCTTTCTTAGGGATGATTTTTCTCTACACGAGGAGATTTTCTTCTTTAGGAAATCTTCTTGGTTCCTACACCCTCTCTTATTGTCCTGGCTTCCATTCTAGTCACCATCCATTGTGTAGTCAGTAAGTTGTACCTTCTTGATCAAATTTTATACCGCATCCTTTTGATGGATGCATTCATTTGTGTAGTGATTGTAAATCTTGTGTAAACGTTAGTATTTTGACTTGTCTGTCCTAGATGATTCTCTTACCAAGTATAAATTCTTGATCGTAGAATATTTGAAGTTAGTGTTAGCTAACTCCTTCAATATTTTTCTCCCTCGAAGTTTTTATGGGAGTGCAGGCATTGAACCTAGATCATGGTCCACGACCCCTATCTTCTTTATGACAGTTGTTATCTCTTTCTAGATCCTGGTCATGTATGGAGTTCCATGTTCTCCAAGATTCATCTCCCTCTTCATTCAGGAGCTCCTTTTCATAATGGATATAGAGTTTATCCATATTCAACAAATCACTCAAATTGCTCCCGCGAGCCCCAACTTTTCTCGAAACATGCAGTCCAATTTCCATCCCTTCTTAAACATCCATCATTTCAACATGTCATTTATGCCCCCTCCACCACTGCTACTACCATTTTTGTGAAGCGGTCAATGTACTCGTGCATGGTTTCCTTTTCATTGAGTGACTCTATAAAGTATAACCACTATCGTGAGTTGTTGCTTTCGAGTAGTAAATAAGGCAGTGAACGCGTCACAAAGATCCTTCCATAAATCTATGCTCCCATCTTTGAGGGTTTTGAATAATGTCATTGCGCCTCCATTCAGGGTTAATGTGAAAACCTTGCACTTCAATCTCATTGGGCATGGTAGTAATGAACCATATTGTCTACATTTTTAACATGTTCGCCTAAATCCCCGGTTCCGGTCTAGCTCTCCAGCTTTGGAGGCTTTTCAAAAGACCTCAAGGTCCTTTTGTCGAGGATGGAAACAGATAACGGGTTCTTCTTTACTCTTGAATTGGGGCGTCTGCATCATATATTTCCCTCTGTTAGGGATGACATGCAGATGAATTATGAGGGAAGTGGACCTCAGGAGGAGTATGATTGTCGCTTTGTACTTGGTATTGGTCGCGAGTTAGCGGCTTCATGACTTTTTTTCATGGCTTAGTAGGGTCAGCGGAAGCTGGCTCTAACACGTCGGGAAGATTTCCACGAGAGGCTGCCTCTCGTATAGTATTGTCTCTTGGTGGAGTGTACTAAAGATTCTCTTCGATCATGATAATCCTGTCATCCAAAAGTTAGGAATTATGTTGGTGCATCTGATTGTCCATGTTATTTAGAAAGTATGTGGCTCTATTTACTTTGAGATTTGCTTGCAACAACTGAAGGCTTAGGAGAAATTTTTATCCATATATAATAGGTAGAGGAGGATGTCGGTGTGATAGTTCTCCTTGGTGAAGTTGTTGTGTAGATCTGAATAACACAAGAGTCTGGAATGTTCCTTGTTCGACTCTTGGCGGAGCAGAGTCTTATTGTGTAGATTTAAAAGGAGATGCCGCCAAAATTGGATCGTCTTCTTTCAAAATAGGGGGAGGAAGAGGTGGAGCTCTAGCAGATAACAGCGGCAAAAGCAAGTTTTCATTGAATGACAGATCAAGTGACCTTGGATGCCACCATGTTTAATTAATCTGATGATAGACCTGTTGGAAAAGGAGGTTGAAACTTCAAGGAAGAAGATTGTTGAAATTTCAAGAAAATGAGATATGGATCTTTGATGAAGAGACAATGGTTTTTCGTGAAATTTCCCGCATATGATGTGGTGTTGAATCGAACAGTAATTAATATGTTAGAGGGTCGAACTTTTTGTTGTTGATTATAACGAGAATCTATATGCTATGCATGCCTTCCCACTTGAGATTTGATAGGTTAATGACCGAAATTTCACTTTTTAAAAGTAATAAAATTCAATGCAAATATAGATATCTTTGGACATTTACAAATTGATATTATTTAACATGGCATAATATAATGAGTTTTGCTATTTATTGTGATGAGGAAAATGGATGAAATAATATAATAAATAATATCTTAGAAAAAAGAATATTAAAATGATAAAACTTATGTGTTATTTTGATATAAAATACTAAAAATTGTCAAATAAAAAAGAATAGAGGAAACAATATTAAAATATAAAAACTCTACACTAATTTCTTATTTATATTTTAAAATAGTTATAGTTTAGAAATGTTATTAAAAAAACACTATCTGATGCTGTTATTCCAATCACTTTGCTTATTTATTTATTCAACAACTTTGATGTCATTTAATTTGGGGGTATTATACGAATAATATTAGTGACATCAAGAAGATTGAAAATGTTGGAAGCACCATTAGTTTAATGCTTTGTATTCGAAATGGAAACCCTGTCCGTAGCTGTGCAACAACTTAGCATTGTCTCAACTCCAACAAACATCATAATTTCCATTTTAAATTCTGTGCTAAGTCTATGTAGTTGTGCCTCATTGACTTCCCTACCATAAAAAAATTATTGAACCTAGTTAATAATATCAGTTGGAAATTTCTTTTTAGTTTATTCATTTTAAAACTTGATATTACACATAATTATTGACAAGTGATAACTTTGTTTTTATATATTCCTATAGTATACTTTTCTTTATAAGCATTCCTATAGTATACTAATTCATAGACACGTTTGATGCTATGTTATTTATTGAAAATAATTTAAACAAGATATGATCCCGCGTAATGGGTGGGTTTTAAATATAAAATTGATGTAATTTATATACTTGAGTTGGGTGGACTTTTATTAAAATTTAATTTTGAAAAGAAATTATATTTTAAAATAGAAATTATATTTTCTTAGACTCTGTTTGGTAAGACATGTTTTCGAGCTTATAGCTTATGTCTTATGTCTTATAAGCTCATATGATAATTTAGACCCGTTTGGTAACGGTCTTTTCATCACGAGCTTATAGCTTATTTTACTAGCTTATAGCTTATTTTTCAGACGCTATTTCAAATAGCGTTTTAGCTTATGTCTTATAGCTTATTACTTTTTCTTACTTTTTTATCCTTATTATTTAATTAAAATTCATTTTTAACCCTTATAATTTATTTTAATTTAAAATAAAATAATTATATATTAAATATCTTTTATGTCATTTTACATTTATAAGTTAATTGAACCGCTAATTTTACCAAACACTTCAATGAGCTTATAAGCTATCAGTCTCAACCATCCGCTATAAGCTATAAGTCATCAGTCATCAGCCATCAGTCATAAGCTATAAGCTATCAGCTAACTTATCGGTCAACCGCTATTTTTACCAAACAGACCCTTATTCTCTTTCTCTATGTAGTTTACATTATTTATGTCTTTGTGTTATTTTCACGCTTTTTTATTATGCCAAAGAGAAAAAGTATACTTTTTTAGAAAAGTAAAATGTAATCTCAGAAGAGTTTAATTACTCTAAATTATTATCTTTCGTTTACCACCTCCCTTAGGTATACATTATCATTATCAAAAAGGAGAAAATGTGAATCTATATTCTTTCATGTATATTTGTCAATTGATTTTGATGATGACAACTAATGAAAATGTTTTCAAAAAGGCAACGCCATAAGTCAAATGACTTTTGGAAGTTGAGAGTTCTTTGTGACAAGAGGAGTTGGTTTCACATGTCACGTGAAGCTCACGATGATGGCACCTGATCAAGAAGATGTCTCAAGTATCATCAGTCAGATAATTCAAGATCCAATTGAAGTGTTAATCAAGTTGATGAGTCAAGCAGATGATCTTGAAGACTGAAAAAGAGAAAATGTGAAAGCTCGCCTGATCCTGCATTTAACGTCTTAGAGTGATCACTTAAATTGTAAAAGATTAAGAGTAAGTCTTAAAGTATTAAGGAAAAATCACATACACACTCAAAGTCTTTCAAAACTTTTATTCTTTTGATAACACACTTGAAAATATTTGTATAAACGTGTTTAATTGATCAATGGCTTGATTAATAAATTAGGAAGAATTTTTATATTAGTTAATCGACTATCAGATTAAGGCTAATAAATTAATTCATTTGTATCACCTTCAAATTGATTAAAGGAGCTCTTAATTGATTAATGACGACATTACTCAAAAACTCAAGTATGATTTTAGTGGAATTCTCAAGAGAAAACTCTTGGAGGGATGAGTAGGCCAAGTTATTAGGTCATGTCTTTAAAATTTGAGTTAGGCATCATATTGGATGTCTTAAGATACAGAGAAAGTGTATGCGTTTTGAAATATGCTTCAATTGTATACCCTAATTTGTGACAATATGAATATATCTTGATGACTTTGCCTCAACCAGCTAGGGAAATTCTTGTACCGGAGTCTATTGAGCGATTCTTGTATAGAGACTTGATCAAATTAGAAACAATCTTGTCTTCTTCAAGGGGTGTAATTTGTGTGTTTCTTGTTGAATGATCGTGAAGAAATCTTTATTCATGTGGGAAAGGGGTGTCATTAGCATGATTTGGGATCGAACGGGAGTGCATTGTTCTTTTTATCCCTTGAGAAAAGGTATAACATAATCACCTTCTCGATATCCCTTGATGGTATGAGTCAAAGAGAAAGTACATTTGACATTACAATTGTAAGTAGGGATAGGTCGAACATTTTCATGCCAAAGTTTCTCGAGGGTGGTAAAGTTTCGAGTGATATTTTGATCTTCTTGCTTTAGAACATAGATTTCTTCTTGAATGTCTGAAATGCGAAAGGCTTAGCGATGTCCATCCAAAGAACAGACTATGCAATTTCAGCTTGAATGAGGTTGATTATCCATGTCATGACCATTGTGTTGCAACGATTCGACACAATGAGTTAATATTTTGAAATTTTTGTGTAAATTTGAGTTCCATCGATGAACCCTAATTTGTTTTTAGATCTAAGTGTGAAGTGCCACTTTGATTGATCTAGACGAGGCATGGTAATTGTAGTTGTTTAGAGGTGATGAAATGATTCAGGATTATCACTAAGATGCGTGAAATAAAGATTAACATATCGGTTTGATAGCTTCGAATGATGTTTTGGACTATAGTAATGGTTGGTTCACGGCGGTTAAATATATTTGTTGGTGGCGGTGGTGGTGTGGGTGTAACATCATTCATGGTGTCGGCTTCGGTGGCCATCGACGGCGATAAAGAGTGAGGAAGAAGAACAGTTCTTGTAAGATGAAAGAAAGAACAAACTAGAGATAATTTTGTCAAGGGAGAAAAAGAAAAACGTGAAATGAGAAATTGCAATAAGTCTCACCACTGAAAGAGCAAAATTGATGAGGATGAAATCCAAAGAACCCTTGGTGAATTGACATATGGTGATAAAAGATTAGAGAATCAGAGTAATCTTGGTGAATGATACCATGCTAAAATATGACTTTGACATACTATAATATTTTTCATCATGAACTATTTAACTATCCATTGTAACTAAGATTAAACATTATATGTTAACACCCTCAAACCATCGCATCTGGTAACCAGTACTGTTAAGAAGACGAATATGAGATCAGCAATTGTAACTTGCACAAGAAGTCATTAACAATGTTAAAAAAGACATATTTCCTTTTTTAAATCTTATATATAAACTATACTTTAGTGTTACAACTTCACTAAACATAATTACAGAATGTCTTTTTGAGATCCAGGACTTTTTGACTACTTTGGGAAATAAAATTTTAACACAAGATCAGAACTTCCTAACCTGAATATTATGTTCTAAGTACAAACCTTTTGTTGTATGCTTCTAAAAGTTTTTAACAAACATCATCCAATTTGGCACACAAAGCCTTCATCTCACTGACAATAGACTTGTGAGAGATGGATTTTCATAGAAAGTGTCATCATCATCAGTATGCGATGAGAGTGTCATAAGAGCAACAACTAAAGATCTCATACTTGGGCGTAGCAGTGGATTGTCTCTTGTACATGCTCTCCCAAGTTGAGCCATCTGCAATTCAAACATTCACTACACCTTAAGAAAATCTAGTACCAAAATTTTTTAGCTTAGTAACTCTCACTCATTTTGAAAACAACTTTTGCACATATAGATTCAATTATATTTCACTAGGTTATCACGTCATAACATTCAAATTTTCTTCTAAGAGAAATGATTCCAACCTTTAAAACCGAATCAATTGGATAGTTTTCTTTAAGCCTAGGATCCACCAGTTTGCGAAGAGCTTCTAAAGGATCAATTTGATTAAGAGCTTCTTCAAACTGCAATTCAAAACAAGTCAAGGGTATCTTCATAGCAACTAGCGTACTAACATTTGACGATGGAAAAAATTTAATCGAGTATATAGTGGGATAAAAGGGTATCTTGATTATAGACATACCAAGGCTACAAGACCCTTTGATTCAACAGCAGATTCACCTGTCTTAAGAACAGCATTCTTTGCTGAAATTAGCTCATAAAGAACAACTCCAAAAGCATATACATCTATTTTTGGAGAAACATCACCATATTGAGCATATCTTCAAAAAGAATTCAACAAATAATATCATTACCTCACTACATAATATAATAGTGACATATGATAAGATGTGATTGAATGACTATGTGAATTTTTGTTGTACTGTCGGTACATAAACATTATGCTCAAAATTTAATGCAAAGTAAAACAAATCATACTCTGGTGGCATGTATCCAAAAGTTCCAACAAGACGAGTGTGAAGTGTGGAGTTTCCAACTTCAATAAGTTTTGTCAAGCCAAAATCTGCAACCTGAGTTTAAAACCATTCATAGTTTAATAAATCTCAACGAATAACGGAAAATTTGGAAAGAAGATCGATTAGATTGGTTATAATGAAACCTTTCCGTGCAAGTTTTTGTCTATTAATATATTCGCTGATTTTACATCACGATGGATATACACTGGTACAGTGTGTTCATGAATGTATTCAAGGCCTCTTGCGGAATCTAGAGCAATTTGCACCCTACTAGACCATGGTAATGGCGCTTTATCTGGAATCATATAATCATAATTAATAAATGTTTGACAATATTGTAAGATCACAAAAAGGCACTTTTTGTTGCTGATCTTACCTATACCGTGCAAATATTGACCCAAGTTTCCATTGTCAATATGTTCATATACAAGGAAAAGTGATCCCTCGACACAATATCCAATCAACCTCACCTATGTTCATAAAAATGCTGGTAAGTTTAGAACCAGATTTATAACATAATTCTAACTTTTTATGCAAAATGCAACATAAACATTTCAAAAATGGAAAAACAATTAAACAAAAAGTATGCATACATGTAATTAGTATATTCAAAATCAAGAAGTAAAATCAAATAATGTTATGCAGTGAGTTTTAAATATTCGTTAACTTTATAGGACAGATAATGATCAACAAATTACATATTAAGTGTTTTACATGTATTTTGCAATGTTGAAATGATTTTGCTTGATAGTTATAGAACTGCTCTGTTTTCAAAATCACATTGGTTATATATTAGCTTTGTTGTTAAATGATGATTTTTGAAGCCATGCATATAAAACAATTGGCTATCCTTCCCAAGTAGGAGTAAATCATATATGGCTTAAGATGTTGAAGGATATTATACCAAATTCAAGTGATGAACATGTGTTAAGACTTGCAACTCGCAAAGAAATTCTGTAGACGCTTGTACATCCATCTTCTTAATTGCTGTTTTCTGCATAGAAGAAATTGTATGAGAGGTGAGAAAAGTGGTTTTTCTATATGAATAGAGAAACTGAGACTTTCCAATTCACCCTTATAGTGTCTTTAATTCAAAAAAGAAAAGCAAGTCCTCTCTTCCCCTCATCTTTAAAGCCCAACTCGCAAACAAAGCCTAAAGATATATATGCAGTTGCATACCTCGCCTCTGAGTACTGCATAATAGACAGCTCCAAATCCACCTTGACCAATTTTATTATCCAAGCTGAAGTTATTTGTAGCTTTTGCTAGTTCTTGATATGAAAACTCAGTTGACTTTGCCACCATAATTCCTGTAAGGCCAGCAGTACTACCAGTGCCATGCCCACTAGATCCTGAAGTTTCATATTCTCCACTGCCTGAGGCTTAACCATGAACAGAAACAAAAATCAGCAAGCATAGTCTATTTCTATAATCAAAGCGGAAATATGAATAAACTGTTTTCATATAAGTAGTAAGTTGTTTCCATAAGTTATCACCAAAAGCTTATTGAAATAAATGAACAAATTCCAAATATGTCACAGACTATTTTTTCGTAAGATTTCTCAAATACTATACAAGTGCTTATACCATAAGATAAGTTCAAATAAATAGTTTAATAAGAACTTCAATTAGAATATGAATACAAAAATATACCATTACCATCTTGAGCTGAAAGTGCCGTAGAAATTTGTGGAAGTTTAGCTTTCTCTTCTTCCTTCTTTTGGAAGTATTTGACATATATACAGATTACAAATAACAGAAGCGCAAATATTCCTGCTATAGATATACCAGCTGCAACACCCTTACCCAGACCTGCTTATATAGAACCAAATTTAATCTCAAAACAAGCAATGACCGAACTTTATTGCATTCTCTTTTTTTTCGGAACAAGCATCAAGCTAAAATTAGTCATCATAATACAAAGTCAGAGGCCAAACCTGTTCTGCAAGAGGAAAAAAATGAAAGTTAGAAGGATAGAAACAAATATGAAACAGTATTTACTTCATCTATCGACCATTCAACATAATAAGTGAGACAATCAACGTTACCTACCTAGGATACAAAGGAACATATTCTCCATTTTTATCTGCAAAGTAATAAATAAATAAATAAAACTTTAATAAAAGTCATTATAGATACTTAGAAGAATAATAAAACCAAAATACATACCTCTTCCTGGAAAGAACACTATCCCACTGCCTTTGCTGAAATTGACACCCAAATTGTAACTTTGTATCACCCCTTCATCAAGTTTATAATGGCTTGCAATCTTCTCAAGAGTATCCCTAGGCCTAAGCGGATAGGTAATAAACAAGCCATAGTCTTTTGAAATCTGACTGTTCCCACAAGAACAATTAACAGTGACATTAACCTTAGCCTTAGCAGGTATATGATTTGGATCATAACTATTGTACTTTTTCAAAACCTCAACAGTTGTTAAGCTTGCATAATAGGTATTTGCAAGTAAATCATAAGTATCTCCTTCATTTGCTGTGTATTCAAACACATGCCCAAGAAATTCACCTCCAATACATTCACATGGGAATGGAATGTTGATTTTAGAATAGGAAAAAAGATTATCATTACTGAATACTATGTCTCTATTGTATCTGATTATAACCTCCGAAGAATCGGTAACAATCTTCGATTGCATAAAGGTTGTTATATTTGAGAGTTCAACTAAAGGCATTACATAGTAGGAAGCTAAAGCTACATCACACCCTTTTACACACTTAGATTCCACTTTGAAAAAAATACAATCCAGAAACATAAAGAACAATAGTAACCCATTTTTGAGTTTCATTGAATCAATAGGGGAAAGAGAGAAAATCATAAAATGGCTGCATAAGGAAAGCAAGAAGCAGAAAAAGAAATTAACTCAAATCAGCAACAAAGAATTAACATGTAGTACTAAATTTATTTCTTGAAAATAATGTCACACTTCCTAGCTTTTCTATTCAATAGACACTGTTGATATTTTTTATATGGAAAATGACTCTAATTCAACTCTCAATTTTTTATACACACGTTTTTGCTCTTATGTGTGATCAAAACAGACATGCATGATTGGATACGTTTGACTGTTTGAAAAAGAATGTGGAGGGAACATAGTAACTGTTAGCTACAATAAGAGTTGACATGTCATTAACTCATTCATGTACTCAAAATGTCAAATGTCAATGAATGAATGTTCCTACAACAAAAATACCTAGTAGTATATTAAAAAAAAATATGTAAAGACTAAAGAGTCTTCTAAGGATACTTTGTATCCAAGTTTTTACTTTCAGTCTAAGTAAAAGTTGTTTGCTTTTAGCATGTCAAATATAGAAAGAAAAAAAATTGTTTTAAATACTTGTTTTGTTATAGAGCATGTTATTTTTTCTATGTTTAACATTAAAATATATTTTTGTCTCTTAAATCAGCTCAGTTGTTAACTGTGCAAAAATATTCCAGAAACCATAAAAAAATGCAGGTTACTTTCAACCACGACATTCCTATTTGACAAATAAAAATGCATTTTCGGCCCTCAATTTTTATAATCCTGCAATTTTAGCTACCCAATTTTTAAAATATTAATTTTGGGCTATTAACTTTATTTCCATTTTCAAAATATTAATTTTGGATTTTCCTGATTAAAAATTTAAAATTTTCTTGCAGCCGTCCAAGTAAAGTATCCCTACCAACTAGGCATTTCATCGAACACATTCAAGGCCAATTCAACATCCCCATTTCTAGCAACAGATTAATTAAAGAATCTCAACACACTAAATCTTTAACAACCATGAAATTAAACACACGTGTAGCTAAAATCATATAGCCCAATTTATAATACATATTAACAAACTGTGAACTTGTTTACCTTCATAAAAAAAGCGTTTTAACGCATAATAAAACCTTGATGGTAGAAGGATGAGTGAAACCATGTGGAAGAAGGTAATGAATGAATCATTTGAAGAAAGAGACTAATGGTAATGGGAGATTGTGTAGAGGAATGAACGAATATGGTTGATGTGATTGTGTGTGGAGTGAGTAGTAAAGATAGATAGAAGACATGTAGAGTGACGAGAGTTTTGAAAATTTCGAAATTTTGAGATAGAGATCGTGGAGTTGGTGAGAATCATTTTGGTGGGTTTTGATGGGAATGCTAAAATCATGTGGGTTGCTGTTGAGATTTTTGCCAACGACACTTCAAAACATTGGAAACAAGATTTTTTTTTTGTAAGCCATTGGAAGCAAGATGACATGATAATGTTCAACGAGGATGAGAATTTTTTTATTTATTTTAAGTTTAATTAAAATCCAAGCTCAAAAGTGTATTAAAAATGGTCCACCTATATTTGGATTGTCGATGAATAACGCATAGGTGAGTTTGATGTTAAAAATTAGGGAAATGCTAACTAGTGTTTTTAGAGCACTTTTTAAGTGATTAAAGTAGTAAGTTTTTTCAAAAATGCGTGCATTTAATGTATTGGAAATTAAAATCATAACTTTCATAAATAATATTTTCTTTATTTAGTATGTTTAAAGAGTGCTCTAAAGGCACTCGTTAGCAAGACACTAAAAATTATTATAAGAGAAAAAATGTGCAATTCGATTTTGTTCGGTGTCTTTTAAAATTGAAACATAATTAAATCGAATAAAGTTTATGCGGTTTGAGTTGGTTCAGTTGGATCGATTTTTATAAAAAAAATTATTGAACCATATACATATACATATTTGAGGAAAATATAATTTTGTGTTTAATCATTCTTATATTATCATTAAAAAGTTAATAATTGTCAAAATAAATTTATAATTTGATATATAAAATTGCATCTTACACTTTTATCTGAGGTCTAAGAAATAATATACATGAAATTGCATTCTTAAGTAAAATATCATACGAAGAATACGATAAAATATATTTTGTCAAAATAGTATTTATAAATAAATAATATTTTATTTTTTATTGATATATAAATTAAAATAAATATCATACAAATAATATGATAAAATATACACACATTACTTGTTGATTTCTCTAAATAATTAAAGAAATATATATTTGTTACTAAGATTTTGTAACATAATGCGTTTTTGGTTTGCTTTGGTTTGGTTCGATTTACAAAATATAAACTGCAAACCGAATCAAACCGTGCGCTTCTGTTAGAAAATGACTCAAACATATCCGAACCAAATGCGGTTTTTTGCAGTTTTGGTGTGGTTCAGTTCGATTTGGGTTTAGTTTGTTCATTGTTTCTTGTGAGTCACTCTTGCATTACTTTGATGCTAGGGCTGGACTTTTAGTTGAGTTGTAATTTTGAATCACTCATAAACTTTTAAGCAATAGTGGATTCGGTTTCTTTGGAAGTGTATTTTCTATTTGTTTTCATTGTTGTTTACCATTAGTGTGTGATTGAAAGGAAGTGAGAGTGGTCTCATATCTAGGAAAGTCTTAGATAGAAATATCATGGATAGTGATTAGGTGTAAAGTTTGTAAAATCAGAGATTGTTTAGAATTTCAAACAAATACTATTATAGTGGATTTCTTTCCTAGCTTGGACGCCCCTAGATGTAAGTGATGTCGCACCGAACTGAGTTAACAATTGACCTATGTTATTTACTTCATGCAACTTATATTATTTTGTTAATTGTTATTGGTGTTACGATGTCGTGACATTGCATTCGACATTCTGAAAGTCCTGACATCGTATACAACATTTGGTTCCTAAGTGCCAGAATTTCACTTAAGCTTTGCCAAAAGTTTTTTTTTATTATTGAGATAAGCCGAAAAATCTCTAAACGGTTTGTTAGTTTAGCCTAGAATAAAAACTATTTTTGATTGGAGATAAGTCTCTAAAAATTCCAAGATCAGATTGTATTAAGGTTCGTGCATGGACATAACCTATAAAAAATTTCCTTTTTTAATTTGAGTTAATCGATTAATACATGAGGTTTTTCTTCTGTTTAAAAGACACTCGTTCTTAGAATAAAACTTTTTACTATCTTTCTATCTCTCGTTTTTTTCTTTTTGAAGTTTATTTCACTAAAATTGTCTTAGAGCTAAGATAGTGAGTTGTCTTAGTGGTAAGACAGTGAAAAATATAATCTAAAGATTGTGTTGTACTAATATGTGTTATAATTTTTTTAAAAGAATAGCGATGTAAAAAAAATTGGAAACAAAGTTTAAGTACATTTATTTAAAAATGAATTATGAAACTTCCAAAGTCCATCTGTTTACATAGAATTAGTAACAAACATATAATTATTGACGGAGTTTGACCTAACTCATCCTTACAAAATCAGTTGTAAGATGAGGAGTGTTCTCCTATATATACTTTTTCAATACTCTATCTCTAACTAATATGAAACTTTAAGATCTTTCTAATAGTGACAAATTAATAATTTAATATAAACTTACCCAACACAAATCGGATGTTGCATGCCAATCAACTTGTTTATTAACTTGGATAACAACTTGGATGTGAATTATTTTTGGTATATTATGAACAAATGAGGAGAGAATCTCCTTGATTGAAAATGGTAGCACGATTTGTTTAATATGTTGCATTCACATTAATGGCATCCCTGTCGGTAGCTGTGCAACCACTTCACAGTGTGTCCTCTCATGACTCCAACAAACACCATAGTTTCCATTTTAAAATCGAAGGCACGCTTGTGTAGTTGTGCTTCGTTGACTTCACCATCATAAAAATCAAAATGGAATCACTCCTTGACAATGCTAGTTGCATACTAGTATTTCAGTTTATTTTTATATTCATTTTGAAAGTATATATTAGGGGTGGCAAAACGGGCCGCCCGCCCCGCCCGCCGCCCGCCCCGCTTTATGCCCGCCAAAAAACGAGCGGGGCGGGCATGCCCGCCAAGTAAAATGGGCATAAAAGTCATGCCCGCCCCGCCAAGATGGCGGGTTGGCGGGCGGCGGGCTTACCCGCCTATTTTTATTTATATTTTTTTTAATAGATTAATAGGTTTTTTTTACCTTTTAATAAAAATTTTCACTTATTTTTTAAAACAATTTTTTATAAAAGCAACTTTTTAACTAATTTACTTAAAAAAATATTACATATATTTATAAATAAATGTATAAAATAAACCATCAAGAATTAAAATTACTAGAATTAACTAAAAAAAGAGTGAATTTTGGAGGAGAGGCGGATTTTGGCGGGCGGCGGGCTTTGGCGGGGCGGGTATGGCGGGCGGCGGGTTTTTGCGGGGCGAGCTTTGGCGAGCGGCGGGCCTATAATCCAAACCCAACCCGCCATTTTTTGGCGGGTGGCGGGCCGGCCCCGCGGGCCACGGCCCGTTTTGCCACCCCTAGTATATATGTAACATAATTAGAGACAAGTGGTAATTCTGTTTGTAGATATGATTCTAAATTAAAGATCATGATAAAATATATATATATATATATATATATATATATATATATATATATATATATATATATATATATATATATATATATATATATATATATATATATATATATATATATTTTGATAATCAAAGAAGGTATTATAAAAAAGCACAAGGGGTGCTAACCCATGGATACAAAAGAAAGAGGCCTAAACCATTCCCAAAAACACTAAAAAAAGAAACACTCAACCACAACCAACTAACAAGAGAAACACCTAGACGGATTCGCCCACCAATCCACCCATTTAATGGATTCTCTACCATTATAAGAACATAAGAACCATTCCCACGCTACTAGTTTCATCAACCCAAACGCATCAATATTATGCAACAAGACATTATTAAAGGAACCATTCCCATGATAAAATATATAAATTGATAGACACGTATTGTGTTATTGTTTATTCAAATTAAAGTTGACTATTCCGCATAGAGAATATGTGATAGATTAAAGACGACCACCATGTTAAGAGTGTTGACGCGGTGGTGACAATTCTCTAATAATTAAAAGGGTGTCTATACAAAAAGTTATTCTCTCAGTTCCACAATAAGTGATCCATTTAAAATAAAATAGTGTCTCAAAATGAATGATTTATTTCAATTTTCAATACACTTTTTCCAATTCTACCTTCTAATTATTTAAAAATTCACCATTTCCAATACATAATAAGGGTATTATAGTAAAAACAGTATTATCTCTCTTACTTTTTTACACTTTTCTTAATCTGTTTGAAATAGTATGCTGGGTCACTCATTATAGGACGAAGGGAGTATTAGTCTCACAATAAAGTCACAGTTTGTATGAGGTGAAAAATTACAATTATGACTAAGAAGATTTCTTAGGTGTGACTCATGGTCACACATATATAGAGAGAGGTAGTTATAATTAAAAATTATAATCGAATTGTTTCCATGGTGTGTGGACGACTATTAAATGTAGATCAATGGTCATGATAGAAGGCAGTTCTGCTCCTGGGTGATGGTCCACATGTACGTCAATGATAAACGCATTTTAATTGGATTAGATCTATTAATTGGATTAGTCATGATAGGCTTTTGACTGGCCTATAATATTTGTTCTCCAAATTAATCGACGCTAAGAGCCCTAAAACTTCCCCAACAACGACTTTTGTGATGGGAGAAAAATACTCGGTTTTGGCTGCAATAAATGAACCTTTTTCATCTCCTAAACAAGCACCTAAACTAACCTTGTTATTAGAGAAAGATGCGTCAATGTTGCATTTGAGACGACCAGTCGAAGGCTTGCTCCACTTGGAATCCATAGGACTTTGAGATTGAGAGATATTGTTATACCTGATTTGTTGTGCACTTCTCCAACCTTGAAGCAACACGATTGCAGATAGTATCTTGAGAGTCTTCAATTTGATTCCAAACATGATTATTTCTGCATTTCTATAAACTCCACAGGGTAGTAGAGAATACAACTTGTTGCTCTTAGCGACATGCAAAAAGGAGAATACAACAGTAGCACAAGAATTTTGGTGATTCATAATTGTTGCAACACCGGCCAGAGACCCACTTTTTTCCAGCACTCTACACTCTTCGGGCACTGGAATAATAAGTGATTATTATTCTCATTCTGATCCCCACATATACCACAATTAGGCGGACAATCAACACCTTTATCTATTAAGCGCATTCTAGTTGGCACACAGTTCCTGCACATGCGCAACAAAAAGTTTTTAACCTTTGGAGGGGTCTTAATGTTCCAAATCAAATCTCAATTCTCTGCAATTCTAAGATGAGATGTACCGATGGCTTCATTTATACAAAAATGGTACATGACCTCAAATTTTTACTATTACACGAAAATTAAATAAGTTTCATAAATATTTATATTTGTAAAAATGTAATTAAAAAGGCATCTAATTATCTTGTAATTATTGAACCATGACTAACATATACAGAGTCTCCAAAAATTTGAGACAGTTCTGATATATATATATATATATATATATATATATATATATATATATATATATTATTACTATTACAATATTTATATATAGTTTTAACTTACAGTAGGACTACATTTATAATTCATCCTAAAATAAAACATCTACAATACACAATTAAAAATTATCTAAGCAATTTAGAATAAAAATTATCTAAAGAATTTTTATTAATTGATTTTGAGACAATTATATTCAATAGAAAACATGTAAGCCTAGTGAATGGGTGTTTCGTCTCCCAACCAAATGGTATTTCAGGCTTGAATCTTGGATTATGAATCCCTTTTAGTGAATTTTAATCAATTTTACAATTAAGTGTTTTTTTATTAAAGTTTTTATTAAAATTTGAGCTAAATCTTTAATGGGATTTGTTTCACATAGATAATTGAATTAACCCAAAAGAATACAAGGATTATTTGTTCAATTATGTTTTTTTTTTTTTTTTTGTGTAGGTAAGATATCATTATAACGGAGAACTAAATATTCTCATAATCTAATTACACATAAACGGGGTTATCCGCCAACAAAAGAGAAATAATAAAGAATCTTTGTTAAATTCGTAAAAATTACAAATGAGATGAGTAATTTCTCCTATAAAAGACAACTTCCAAATCAAAAATTTAATGTTCCAAACGTATTATTCACATTCCAAACCCTTATTGTGAAAACAAACTTCCACCGCGTTGTACTCCACCGCGTTGTACTTCAAAGACAAAACTATACCTCTAACCAAAAGTAATTCCTTTAATAGAAGACTATTCACAAAAGTAATTCCTTTAATAGAAGACTATTCACAAAAAATCTTCACCCAAAATTTTAATTTTGAAAGGAACTTCCAATTGAAGACAAAGCAACAAAACAATGTAATTGTGTTTACTCAAATTATGTAATAGGAAATGTAATTGTGTTTACTCAAATTTGTTTTGCAACAAAACAATTAAATAGTGATGATTACACCATATGCTTGTGTGCTATTATCTTCCAAGACATTAATTTATATAAATAAATAAAAAGAAGAAGAGGTTAAAGGTAGTGCACCGACAGTGTAAAATAATTTTACACTGTCATCCAATTGGGATTCACCAATCAGCCATGTCACATAACTTTTTTAAAAATAACAGTATGACTTGACACTTAACATGATCGTGATTGGTTGATAGTGTAAAATTATTTTACACTGTCAGTGTATATCCTTTTTTCTCAAAGAAGAAATATTCCATCATTTCAAAGTTGAAAATGGCTAAATCAATCTTTGCTTACTATTAATACAAAAATTATCAACTACTTAAAATAATTTAAAATATTTGTTTGAATATGTAATTATGATCAGTATCTTTAGAATTAAACAAATCATTTATGTATACTGATGTAAATGTGTGAAAACTTTGTTGATTTCGACATCCTGGCTGTAAATGCGTTTAATCTAGAGGTTAATGTAGAAATAGTACAAAGTTGAAAACCTTATTTCATGATGATGGATGGAATCATGGAAGGATGTACTTTTCCTAAACTGGTAAAAGAATTATGGGCCTTTGCTATATCTACTCCAAGAATGATTCTCCAAATGTAATAAGTATTCAAGAACCATCCCTTCCTGCCCCTCTTTTTGCTCAATCACTCCGAATTGTTTCTCTTATTAAAGAAAACTCATAATTATGAGATCGCCATTGTCAAGAAACATCGTAATGACATGACTATTTTGTCACGTGTTGAGAGATAATCAAACCCATAATTTGTTTTTTGAGTTAATAGTCATTTGCCCCCTGCAATAGTAGCGATATTCGGTTTACCCCTTTTAAAAAAAAAAATTTGTTTTACCCCCTGTAATATTTGGGTACCCCCTAAACGTGTAAAAACCATGGAGTAAAATCAAAAAAATATATTTTACAGGGGGTAATTTTCCCTCTTAGGGGGCAAAAGACTTACAATTTTAATATTATAGGGGTAAAACAATTTTTTTTTTAAAAGGGGGTAAACCGAATATCGCTACTATTGCAGGGGGCAAATGACTATTAACCCTTGTTTTTTTATACTCCTTTTATTTCAAAATAATTGTATTTCTGACTAGAAAAAGTTGTCTCAAAATAATCTTTTCCAATGTTACACTAATTAACTTTGTATCAACTTTTATCAACTTTACATTTTGTTTATGTTATAATATATAACAACTTCTAGTAATTAATGGTAATTTTATAAAAAATATTATCATTATTGACTCATTCATTAATTTTTTTAATGTGTGTAACAACTAATAACAATAATCAATAATTTTATAATTTTATAAAAATAACATTATATAATTATTGATTATTGTTATTGCAATTTAGGTTAGCTAAATTATTATAGGATAATTATCTTATGGTAATTATGGAGTATATTTATGGACATTTGATGCACAGGTATTGGTTAATTAGAAATTATTTCCTATTTTATATATGACAATTTTAGAATTTAAATATGAGTGGTTAAGTCTCATAACTCTTACTCCCTCCATTTTGTTTTTACAGTAAATTATAAATTATAAATTTATTAAGTAAATGATGTATTTGAATTATATATATATTAAATACATTAATTATCTAATAAATTTAAAAAGTTAAAATTTGCTTATAAATAGGAATAGAGGGAGTACTCTAATTGTTTTAGGTTTTGGATTGATATATGACGTTAAAGTCTTTTGGATATTGAACATTTAGTTTATTGACACTTTCGACTCTTTGAACTCCCCAATAGACACTATGTCTTTAAGCATGAAAGCTTGCTTCCATCCAACCATGCCATTGGTCGGCAACACAAGGTATAACCATAATAGTTTTTGTCAACCTAGGCACTGAGAGAACTACCCATTATGGAAGTCGTTGTTTTTTCATTGACCAGATGATGCAAACTTGACGTCGACAAAAGAGTGTCTGGTTCAGATCGTCAAGTCAAACGAAACAAAAGGAAAGTAAATTTTGACTATGAGAATTAGGGTTCTCAAGATGAAGCACACATAGGATGGCTAATGAATTCCATGACAATAGACATAACTACACGATCAATACATTTAAAATATTCAGAAAATAATTGGGATGAAGCTCAAAAGCATGTTTGAGCATTTACAAAGTCAATGAGCACATACAAAGTTATGGACGCTCCACCTTTAATCATAGTTTAACAACATTCATAAAAGGGGCGTGGTAAGCAATATCCATGAAGATAAAGATATTGCTTACGAAATCTAAGTTTCAGGGTCACATATTTCAAACTTTGACCTAATGATCAAAACATTGAGTGAACTAGATGTTGACTGCAATCTAGTGGTAGCTAAGCTTGTTGGTCAAATCAATCTAAGTTGGGCTGATTTATGTTCCAATATGGCCTCTATGTTAAAGTGGATCAATGAGAAAGAGGCCCAAAATAGTGGCAAAGACCAAAGAGAAAGATATTTATGATGATAGTGTGTTAAAGAAATGGCATTAGGGGACAAACAATTGCTACCAAGCTGAAAGTTCTAAGACATGCCCTTAAAAACACCTTATTCAAGAAGTAAATAGAGGCAGAGTCATCTGATAGCCAAACAAATCAGATCATGCCATCTCCTAAACTTAACGGTAATGATTGAATTAAAGGGACAAGAGCCAACAAAAACCCTAGCAAGACTCCTATAAAAAGAACTACACAACAAATCAAGGTACAAACAAAAATTCCTTAAACTTTATACCTTATATTTGACAATCACTGCCTTGGGCATCAAAACTTCACATTCTTTTTTTGAGAATAATTAGCTTCCTTGTTAGAAGGAACAATGGAACTATAAATAAAGTCTCAATCACATTCTCAATATAAAACTCAGAAAGATGGAAAACCATTGAAGAAGACAAACTCGTAATCCCAATTGTCCATGATATGTGTCAAGTGCAGTGGTAAGGGGAAGCCCATGTTGAGAGGAAGGCATCACCGCTTTGTCATCTGGTCCAAAGATCCAGATTCGTCGATCTCAAGAGGTTGAGGTTCCAACACCCCATCCGATGGACAAAAATCCATGTGTAAGGAGTTATCCACACATATCCACCCCAAGAAGGAAATAACACACTTCACGAACCGCTCTCTAAGGCCCAATTGGAAAATAACAAAACAAAAACCATGCAAAGAGACATGTTGGTGGCAGTTAAGGATAATGTGCATTTCTTGAAATTTTATAACGAACACTTTTTAGAGGGAAAAATTCGGAGTCATCATTATTTCTGAAGTTCAAGGCTCGAAGATGATATGATCACCAGCAAAATGGATTAGTCACTCAAGCACCGAGGATGGGAAAAGAGTAATTTATTGCATCAAACTCAGTCTCCCCGATCTAATAGGGACTCTTCCGTATGTATTGTACATAGAGATAGGCAATACAGGACTTTTGGTTGACATCACCAGAGGACAGTCTATTCCTCATCCTTAGAGGAGTTTAAAGAAGAAGAAGAACAAGTTACATTTTAAATTGCCCTCCCCACGAGGTTAAAAAAGTAACCTATCTAATGAAATCTCCAAAAAAATTGGGGACGTGAACATATTATGGGACAACCAACCCTGAAGAACATGTGGATCTATTTGATAGCCTTCCAAACGTTTGAGGTGCAAGAGGTTCTGAGAAATGCAAGTTATCCGTCCTTACCTTGAAGGTTGAGGCCTTGCCTGGTTTTGGGGACTTAATAACAAATTTATCCATTCGTTGGGAGAGCTCCACATAAGTTTTTTATGCATATTTTACAGTTTCTCGAAGTCAACTTAAGTTCGTTGAAAGCTTGGAATTTATTAGGCATGAGAAGGATGAGACAATATGTGCTTAGTCTCGACCACCCATTCAGGATCCAAGTTTTCCAAAGCATTGACATTAAAGCACAATTGTTTTTAATAATTTACTGGCCATGGCAGAAATATACATACAATATGAAGATAAGATTTCATCCGACAAAAAAATATATGAAAGAAGGTTTGAAAAGACGAGACAATAACAGAGTTAGCGAGGAGAATCGACAAGGGGATGAGAAAAGAGGAGAACTTTGGAAAGAAAACAACACTAACTGAGAAGGGGGTGAATCATGGTATTCAAAAATCGTGATAAGTTTAAATTTCATTGCTATAAAAGAAGTTTGTGTTAATATAGTTAAAAAAACAGAGATAGTAGCAGGGACAACAGGAAAGATGGAAATGTAAAGGAAAGTAAATGGCTAGAAGTAAATAGAGAGAGTTAAAAGAGATTGCATCAGGATTTATGGGGGTTTGGCCGATCTCTTATCCGACTCCTCTCCTAAAAAACTTCTTTAGAGCTACACTAATAATATCTTTTGATCTTTTACTAGGTTATGCCCAAAAACATTATTACAATTGACTAAGATATTTTAATTGGCCAATCCACCAAACCAAGTAGAGCTTTTCACATTAATGATATTTTAACCAACTGATATCATAAACCAAACAAAGGTTTTACTAGGAAACCTCAACAAACAAACAATAAAAACTTCAAGATAATCCCACTCTTGATCAAAGTAGTTGAAAAACAGTACAACTAAAACCTCACAAAAGTATTTGACTCACAAAGGCACAAAGGAAACTTTTAGTGAGAGAGCGAGAGGGGTTAAAACAAGAGAAGAACACTTAAAATTCAAATTCTGGTGTTGAAACAGTAAGAATGCGTCCTCTTATATAGAAGAAAATGCAACTCAAAAAGGAAAATGACCCATTTTTAATGCTCATAATTGATTATGCCAAGGATAATCGATTATGTAGTGTAAATGTGGAAAAAAAATTTAAATTGCATCATTACTCATTGACTATGATCCCTAATAATTAATTATGAGGAATTGAAAATGAGATAATCAACCAACCGTAATTTAGAATCAATTATTCAGTGTAATTTTCACCCATAAGAAATTATTGTAGATAGTAACAAAACTAGCTACTGTGTAAAAACACTTTATGATGATTTTATTAAATGAGAGGTTCTTTAAAAACATTTTTGGTTAATGTGTGATAGTTTCCTTAGCAACTGAAGAGTTATTATAACGCTTTTATAATACATTGTTCACTCAAACACCGCGTTAAGTGCATGACCGACCATACAAGCTTTCATATTTCCTCTTTTTCACAACTTTGAAGCTCCGAGTTCCTTGTTACGTTATCTTTAACTTTAGAACTTTACTAGAACCTTGATTCTTCTCTCTAATGAGGCTTGAGATAAATTTAAAACTAGAAACATCATTATAGACAATTGGATAGATAAAATTTAGAACCACCATGATCAAGTAGAGGATCGAACAACAGGATTCCACCAAACATCAGAGTCTTAATCAAAACCACCATAATCCATCAATGAATCACAAGATCAACTGGAGTACTTGCAAACACATATATCCATATTCTCCCTATTTTTTATGATGAAAACACATCTCTCAGAGAGGTGAACAAAAGAAGAAAATAAAGGTGATAGATTGAAAATTATAGAGTTTACTCGACTCCCTCTAAGAGTATACTGCTTCCCTTTTGGCGTTTTAAAAAATGAGGAATATAAATAGAGCAAGCATATGGATCATGTGTACCAAAGAGAGAAATGGAAGAAGAAGAAGGACAATAGACACTTAGCAGATATTAACCCATGCATGATTGGTTCGATATCCTTAATCCAGCTCTTATGAAAAAGAAATATTCTTTAGGAAGAGATTTGGTTAAAATATCTTAGAGTTGATTATATGAAGACATATAATTAATTACCCAATCCCATTTTTCAACATGATCTCTATGGAAATGATTTATAACCTTATTGTGTTTCGTTTGAGAATGAAGAACCATGTTTTTTCATGAGGTTTATGGCGTCAGTGTTATCACGTTTCATCGAAATAACACCAAGATTAACTCCATATTCCATTAATTGGTGTTTCATCTACATGATTTTTGTGTAATAGTTACTTGTAGGTATTGATAGCACTATACTTGCTTGTTTCTTGCCGTGCTAGGAGACAAGCATGTTACGAAGTAAATGACATGTACCATTATACTCTTATGATCTAATTTGCACCCAGAAAAATTAGAGTTAGAGTATCTAACTAAGACACAATCCATTCTTTTGAGGTACCATAAATCCATAAGTTGTTGCATCAACAAGATATCTCATAATGCATTTTATCACAGACATATGGGATTCTTTCTTGCGTGATTGAAAACGTGCACATAGACATACAACAAACATAATATCGAAATGAGATGTAATGAGATAAATGAGAGAACTGGCCATGCCTCTGAGCTTGCTTTCATAAACTAGATTTCCTCCTTCATCTTTGTCAAAATTGAATGATGTAACCATTGCAGTATTAGTTTATTTTGACTTCTCCATACTAAACTTCTTTAGAAGTTTCTTGCACTATTTCGCTTGATTTTTAATGTCCTTTCTTTTGATCGTTGAATTTGTAGTCCTATGAAATAACGAAGTTCCCCCTTTATGGACATATTGAATTTTGTAGTCCTATGAAATAATGAAGCTTTCCCATAGGTCATATACTTTAGAATTGTTTTTATCAAGACGCAGTTCATTAAGTAGCAAGAGGTTCTTTATCCATCGGCCAAAAATTATTTTAGAAGAGAATGTTTTAATATTGTTACAAATATCCATTTGAGTCAACCACTCTCATTAAATACAAGAGATTCTAGGTTTCCAATAGAATGACAAAAGTATGTAGAATAAGGATCACAAAGTATAAATATCAGATAATATAAAAAGACTAAACTACCATTACCAATATATAATAATAATATTGATTTTACTGGTTGATCAGAACCTGAAGTAGGCCAGAGATTTTGTCTTCAATGTTGGAATCAAGGAGGAGGAGTGTACCTGCAAGGCACTTCGATGTTAATGTCAATAAGATTGCAGATATACATGAGAGTGTTTTTAGGATAAGATTTGGAATATTTGACCCTCTCACACGAGAGAGTATTTATAGTGCCCCTAGCGCATGGTCATTGGTCCCCTATTTTGGACTGGACATCCAAGATTCAGGCACAAAAATAGGTGACTGCCAAGAATTTTGCGTGAAAGTAGGGGCGGGCAACTCTTGCTCGTCATCCTAGAAAGCTGCCTGGGCAGAGTGAAAACTAGCCGTTGGTGTAACACCCGAGGCCAAAGGCGAGTGGTGGTTGCACCGCATGGAACACCTGAGGCCAAAGGAAGAAAGGGTGGTCGCCACATCGGAATGAGAGGGATCCTGAGGCTGCGCAGGGAAGAGACTGCATAGTTGAAGGAATGCATATAAGGATTGATAGGTACTACCTATACCAACAAGATGCATCTTCTTTTCGGTAGCTCATTCTATAAGAACTCCACAGTTAAGCGTGCTTGACTTGGAGTAGTCTTGGGATAGGTGATCTTCTGGGAAGTTTCCCGGAAAGCATGCGAGTGAGGTCAAAGCATGCTGAAAAGACCCGTGTTGGTTTGTGGGGTCAGTCGATCATCCCGAAAGCAGTCTGCAGAGATGCAGTTGAGGCAGCGGTAGTTTAGCTGGTCTTGGAATTGACCGACCACACGTACCCTCCCAAGGGCCATAAGGGGAAAAACGCCTTTCCCTGTCCCCATCGATTGGGCCAAACCTTTTTGGTCGTCCTGGGCTCGGAAGCGGATTGAACCATACTCAGCCATCGGGCTAGTCCATAACAAATATCTAGTAAAAATAACAAGCTTTTTTAAAAAAATTCTCCAAATAAAAAAATTTGTTCACTAATTTCCAAAGTATTCATGTTTTAAACAAAAAAATTGGCAACGCAGAACACATGACAATTCAATTGGTGCATGTATTATAAATAATAGAGTTAACGCCAATTGATATGGCGACATTGCATGACAAATAGATGAAGATGTCAATTGAATTAGCAACTGTATACAAGAAATAATTGCAGACGCGAAATCATCCACTTATCTCTTGTACATTAAGGCAACTAAATTCAAACTTTGACAAACCAACTAAGTTTAGTTAAACCTAAAGAATGAGAGGAACTTCTATTATTTATTATTAAATTTTTTTAATATAGTATATTATTTATATAGAAAAATATTGTTTAATATAATTTTATATAATATTAAAATTTTAGCAATATTAATAATATTTTTACTATATTTTATAATTAAATAGATAATAAATAAAATTAAGAAGTTTAAAAGATTTTGAAACAATCTTATTTGAGTTAGTCTAGCTTAACAATATTTATAGTATTTATAAAGTTTTAAAAATGTTCTAATCTCGAGACTTTGTAAAACTGAAATAAAACGACCTCCAAATTGTTTGAGAAGTTCCGGTGAAGATCCAAAATCAATTCAATTTTAATAAAAATAAAATTTAACTTTTCACCTCTTCAATTTTATAGTTTAATTATCTGTTTATTAAATTTTCAATCGATAAGGCCGATCTTAAAGATACACAAAGATTTACATATTAGGTAGAAATTGCTTACTTTTTTTGTTAAGAGTTAAAATTTATTTAAAATATATTAACACAGTTGAAATGTTATAGCCAGTTTCCCCAAAATTTATTTAAATGCACAAGACTTTTCACTCTTATATCCTCTTTCATTTATATGTCACATTCTTTATACAATATTCGTTCTGAGCTGTTTCCCCAAAACTAGTAACTAAGTTTTCAAAACTAAAGTAAAAATTGTAAAACTATAATGTAAAATTAGTTTCCACAGCAATATTTAGAAAATGAAAAACTGATTTTGAAGGGTTAATAATGCATTAGCAATCATCATGTGCCTTTTTTCCGTATTAATATCAGTGACAGAAAACGTTTGCATCATATACCAAAATGAGAATTGCTAGCATCACATAAGCCTTTTTACTCATAAACAAGTCTTTTCCATTAACTCTTCCTTTCATCCCTATTTTGTTTCTCACTTTCATAAGTTTAGTTTTCATAACTTTGGCAGATAACTGATAAGAAAATGATGACCTCGAGTGCTGTATGTATTCTTTAGTTTCTTGGAGCATTCTTTGTTTGTGAATGGAGGTATTGCTTGCTTAGAGAATGAGAGACATGCTCTCCTTCAGTTGAAAGCCAGCCTTGTGTTAGATGAAGACTCTTCCTTGCTGACTACATGGGATGGGGAGAAATCTGTTGTAGCAAAAAAACTGGCCATGTTGAAATGTTTCATCTAAGTCCTCCTCTGTTTGGTCATTTTCCAGACAAGATCAACTCATCATTGATGGAGTTGAAACATTTAAAGTATTTGAACATTAGTGGGAATACGTTTTTTTTTCCAATACTTTCTTTGAACTGTTTGGTTCTCTTACCAATTTGAGATTCTTGACCTCCATGCTTCATTTTCTGGGGGAAGAATTCCAAATGATGTTGCTCATCTTTCACACTTGCAATATCTTAATCTTTCATGGAATAACCTGGACGACACAATCCCTCGTCAACTTGGAAATCTCTCTCATTTGCAACACCTTGATCTCAGTTGGAATGCTTTTGTTGGAAACATTTCTCATCAAATTGGAAATCTCTCTCATTTCCAGTACCCTGATCTTTTAGGGAACCATTTTGTTGGAACCATTCCTTCTCAACTTGGAAGCCTATCAAATTTAAAAGAGCTTCATCATGTTGGAGGTCAGTGGCTTTCTAAGCTCACTCTTTTAACTCATCTTGACTTGAGTAACACCTCCAGTCTCAATTCTTCTCATGTCTGGTTGCAAATGATTGCTAAGCTTTCTAAATTACAAAAATTGAAACTCTCTGCCTATGCTCTTTCAGATCTTTACCTTCATTCTCTGTCCCCTTCACTCTTCAAATTTTGCTACTTCTCTTGCAATCCTTGATCTTATCTTTCATTCAACATCTTCTCATCATCCAAAATACTTGAATGGTGTTTAATGCCACCTCTAACTTAATTGACCTTGATCTTGCCTATAACAAACTCAATGGAACCGTTTCACCTTGATTCCATCAATTTGATTGAAGACATTGCAACAAGAGAAAACTCAAAGGTGAAACATTCATATTCATATTCATAGTACCTATTTTTTTTCTATAAGATGATAGAAACAAATGTAACTGGGAATTGCTTTTCTGATATTAAGTTGTGTGTATATATATTTTTGATTTTCTTCTTGGCAGCTTCTACTGCTTCGCGTTGCAAAAATAGTGATGCAATACCAATGTTTGATGTAAGAAAGAGCAGAGAGGTGTCTGCAGAATTTTCAGGATCAGTTGAACTTATAGTTTGGAAGGAAATCAACTAAGCAAAACTGAGCTTCCAATTAACAATTTTAGTTGCATGTCAGCAGCTACCAACGATTTTTCTGAACAAAATAAGCTCGGACAAGGCGGTTTCGGTCCTGTCTAGAAGGTGAAAACAAAATGCTTCTATATTTAAACCTATCTTTTATGAATTCATGGCCTAATAAAGTGATCTAATAAAAATACGTTTTTTCATTTATCAGGGAAAGCTTCCGACAGGAGAAGAAATACATGTCAAGAGAATTTCGAGACGGTCAGGCCAAGGTTTAGACGAGTTCAAATATGAAATGGTGCCATTGAGTTTGTTAAAGCTAAGATCAAGGTCAATTAAGTTAGAGGTGGCACTAAACACCCATTCAAATATTTTGGAAGATGAAAAGGCATTTTGTGAAAGGTCAAGGATTGCAAGAGAAGTAGAAAAGTTTAACCGTGAATGGGACAGAGAATGGAGGTAAAGATCAGAAAGGTCACAAAAAGATAGCTTCAATTCTTGTATTTTAGGTAGCTTAGCAATCATTTGCAGCCAGAGATGAGAAGAATTGAGATTGGATATGCCACTCAAGTCAAGATGGGTTAAAAGAGTGAGATTAGAAAGCCACTGACCTCCAACATGATTATTCTTGTCATCAAATTTGAGTCTGTAATTGTATCTAAGATGAAGCTCTTGTAAATTTGATAGGCTTCCAAATTGAGAACGCATGGTTCCAACAAAATGGTTCCCCGAAAGATCAAGGTACTGCAAATGAGAGAGATTTCCAAGTTGATGAGGAATGTTTCCAACAAGAACATTCAAACTGAGATCAAGATGTTGCCAATGAGAGAGATTTCCAAGTTGATGTGGGATTATATCCTATAGGTTATTCATTGAAAGATCAAGATATTGCAAGTGTGAAAGACGAGCAAGATCATTTGGAATTCTTCCCCATAAAATGAAGCACTGAGGTCAAGGAATCTCAAGTTGGTTAAAGAACCAAACACTTCAGGGAAAGTATTGAATAAAAACGCATTCCCACTAATGTTCAAATACTTTAAATGTTTCAATTCCATCAATGATGCGTTGATCTCGCCTGGAAAATGAACAAACTGAGGACGACTTAGATGAAACATTTCAATATGCCAGTTTGATTGCTACAACGGATTCCTTCCCATGCACAGCAACCATCACTCTTACTGTCCCATGTAGTCAGCAAGGAAGAGTCGTCATCTAACGCATGGCTGGCTTTCAACTGAAGGAGAGCATGTCTTTCATTCTCTAAGCAAGCAATAGCTCCATTCTCAAACAAATGCAACACCACAACAAAGATTGCTCCAAGAAACTAAAGAATACATACAGCACTCGAGGTCATCATTTTCTTATCAGTTATCTGCCAAAGTTATAAACTAAAATTATGAGAGTGAGAAACAAAATAGGGTTGAAAAGAAGAGTTAATGGAAAAGACTTGATTATGTATGAGTAAGACTTGTGCGATGCTAGTTGATCTCATTTTGGTATATGATGTCAAAGTTGTGTCACCGATATTAGTAATGAAAAAACACACATGATGATTGCTGATGCATTATTAATATTTCAAAATCAGTTTTTTATTTTAAAAAATTGCTTGAGGAAACTATTTTTACAATATAGTTTTCAAAATATTACATAATAGTTTTGAAAACTAGTTAGGTTTTTGTTAAATGTATTTTTTTTGTCGAAGCATAATTTGATAGAGTCTGTATTAATTGTATTTGACAAAAAATCGAATAGAATAAGTAGTTGTGAAGTATGTAGTTGTCAAAGGAGTTAGAGTTAACATTTATTTTGTGTAACAACTGACATAGAGTTAGTTATAGTTTATAAGTGGGAGACATCCTATTTTGTGAGAGTAAAAAAGCATTTCAATTAGAATAGGGAATAAAAAAAATCATCTTCTCTTCTCCCGAAATCTAGAATTTTCATCTTTTTCTTTTCTCTCACATAACCTTTGCGCAGCTGAATCATCTAGCAATCATGGAGTGATTGAAACATTTGAGTGAATAGTGAAGTATGAGAGGAATGATCAATCAGAAAGATTGATTTTTGTTCATCAAGATTGATTCGGGTTATCTCCAAGATTCGGGTTATCTCCAAGATTGATTCCCTCTCATTCTGATGTGAATTCGATTTTTTCCTAGAAGATGTTAGGATCTTCTCATTGTCATGCCTCGTGCACTGACAACCATTTCCCGCACTAGTCAACCTCGGGTGTTAAAGGAAGCATGAGACATTCTGGAAAAATCGTTTGGAGGAGCTGAGAATGTGAAAGAGGTGAGGTTATAAACTCACAAAAGAATGTATGAATTGCTTCAGATGGAAGAAAATGAAAGCGTAGCTGGTTTATTCACTAGGATTACGAAATAGGTGAATCAAGTCAAGATGTATAGAGAAATGTTGACATCAAGATCAGTTGTTGAAAATATCTTGAGGTCATTGGCTCCAAAATTTGATCATATGATATTAGCCATAAAAGAATCAAAATATTCGTCAAGCATGACAAACAAAGAGCTTTAAGGGACACTTGAGTCTCATGAACAAAGGATGGCTGAAAGATTTACAAGCAAGGCAAAAAGTGATATAGCGCTGAAGGTGATATCAACAAAAGAAAATAAAGATAAAGGACGGTGTAAGGGAAACAAAGGAAGAGGATACAACAATCTATAATATAAAAAAATAATTGTTCTGGTAATGTTATATTTGCCCCTTTGTCTAAATATGTCACATCCTGATTTTTAGATTAAAATTGGTCCAGTAAAATTTTTTTTTAACCAATTATGCTATTAAGTGGGAATTGAAGTACATTTTCTCATTTTTCTTCTTAATAAGTTTGAGTATGGATCCTCTAACTTCCATTCCTCTAACGTTCTCTCTATCTCTCTCATGATTTACTTTCTCTCACATGTTTTTCCCTCCAAAATCAACACTATTATCACCTTTATTTCATCTATAATTTGCCTAAAGTTACTCTAACTTTCCCTCCCAAAAATTAGAGAATTCTTATCCAATAAGCTCAGCTTCAACTATCTTTGTGAGCTGTTTTACACAAATTTCATTTGATTTTTTCATCTATGGTTTCAATTAAACCATGACTCCGTCAAATCAATCAAACCCAAAATAATCATTTATTTTCTTCTATCCCATCTTCCCTGGCATGTAAAACTAAAATTCATCTCCTTTCTCTTATTTCTTATTTGTTATGTCACTATTTGTCCGAAAAAATCAGTCAAATATATTTTCTTGATATTTGAAACATTTAGAGATCTCTTTCGTTTCAAAGATGGAAGTATGTTTTTCGACGCCACCATTTCTGATGTCATGTCCGAAAAAAATTCTATCTCCTTTGAAATAAAGCAACATACAATAAAATGATCAGCTAGCTTGTCACTCAAGGCTTAATGCAATGGGCCAGATTCAACCTGCTAAAAAACGAAATTTCTTTATACACCTCTTAACCTTCTTAAAGGCCTCTGGCGAAATTTCCATTTTAAACCCTAATTTCAGAGATGCATCTCCGAACGCACCATATTTCATTTTGTTAGGGGTTTATTCAAAGATGCATCACCGAGACAACTTTTTTTTCAAAATGGTGTTTCGAAGATGCATCTCCGAATAAATTTTTTTAAAGTTATGGGATTTTTCGGAGATGCATCTCCGAATTAGAGTATATACATTAAACCCATGATAGAAACCCCACATTTCTGTTTTGTTTCAAACTTTTACACTCAAACACCCCAAAACCCCAAAATCTCTACTTTCAAAACTCATTCCAACTCATTTCCACTCATTGCAACTCATTTCAACTCCTTATTTCAACAACTCTCAAACCTTCAAATTTGAGTAAGTTTCTCCTAATCTCTTGTTCTACTTTGCATGTGTATAATAAGTTGTTTAGAATCATTTAAATTAATTAGGTTGAAGTATAACTTATAAAATGTGGTTGTTTGGTGTAAAAAATACATCTTTGGGTGATTTTGGTTGAAGCTTTAAAAATGGAAGTCGCAGGTGTTTTCGGAAGTACATTACCGAAAACCCCTCACGGGAGTTACGTAGATGCACTTTCGAAATTATGTCTGGGTTGTTTTATTTTTTTCAAACATGTTTTTGTTACTTCCCTTTGAGTAATGATTATTTTTTCCAAAAAAAGGGCTGACAACTCGAATAGAATTAGACTCGGCAGGCCAATCCATACTACTTCCGCTCGGCGTGAGAGAGCTAAACAGGCTATGAGGGGTCGAGAGAAGAAGTGAAGGGAACATCTACTTCTGCTCACAAGATTCGTCTATCATGTGCGTCCTCATCTAGGAATAATAAGGAGACATCCAAGGAGGTTCATGTTCCGACACCCGAGGAGGTTCGTGTTCCGACACCCGTAAAGGTTAACCCGAAGTATCCAGGAGGGACCTCTGACACCTCCCTCTTGATCAATTATTCTGATCATGTCGCTCGACATGTTAAATTGATAATTACATGGATGTAACATACCTCCGGTACTTCATGAATTTGGATACAGTAAAGAAGTGGAACTGGGGGGGCCGCCTGTTTGATATACCTATACCAAAAGCTCAATGAAGCCTCTAACTCGAGGACGAGACAACTTACAGGCTCTTGCACACTGTTGACGCTACCTTTTATTGCAACTATTAAATTTATTTAAATATTAATAATTTTTTCTTACATGACTCTTATTCGTTTTTCAGGGATGAATCACTTCTCATTTCCACCGCATTCATTGTTTTGATCTTGATCTTGACTATACGTAGGAGATGCAGAGAGCTGCCATGTATCTCCCCCATTGAGGGAATCAGGCTGTACTGCCGTTTCGGGTTTATCTTTATCAAACTGTTCATGATGACATCCTATGGACGTCGTTCAAGGATCACATGGAGATTATCCCATTCGACTCCATCTCATTGTACTCCGGGTGGCTGGCATGTGGGACTAACAATATGGTCAGGTATCTGCCGGAGCAATGCATGCGGAAATTGGGCTATGTTCATACCATACCCAAATCTCCATTTCAGGCTTCTCCAACACCAACACCATTGTCCTTCGGGATCTCGATGACATCTTTGAGGATTGGGAGTATCATATGGTGCCACAGGAGTATCGGTTGATGCTGACATCCAATAGTTGACATTATGTAGAGGGATACAAGACATGGTTCTACACAGTGTCACACCATATCATAACACCGGATGCTCCGCTGACAGGCCGATGATGACCATGTCACTAATCTCTTACCGGTCTATCAGCGGATACAGTTGATTGGACTGAATGAAGGCTTTGGAGTTAGGTATCATTGAAAGGGGCGGTCCTGAGGTGGTGGTCATCGTAGAGAGGATGGTTAGGGAGGCAATTGGTGCGGTGTGATATAGGAGGCAGAGGAGGGGCCATGGGGTGACGATTAGGCATACGCAACAGGCTATGTCTTTTTTTATTCCAGAATAATTTATGTATTATTTTTTATTATTCTAGAACAATATATTGTGTTTATTATCATTTTTTATTTGTTATCATCTTCCGTTTTCATTTTTATTATTGTTTTAATCTAACTGTGTATAAAAACTTTGATGATTTAAAAAAATAATATCACTGTCAAGAGTTTCGGAAATGCATTTCCGAAATATCTTTATCTTGTATTAAGAATATTTTTAGAGATGTATCTCCGAAATAATCTCTTTTGTAATGTGTTCGGAGATGTATCTTTAAAAAATATTTTGAAATTTTCAAGTGTTTTTACTATAAAGAAATTAAAAAAAAAAGAAATATGAACGAAATCTTTACAACAACACATCATACACATGAACATAGTTAAAATAGTGACAGGCTTGGGTTATCAATCGGGTGACTCGTCATGTCTAAAATGGTTTTGAGAAAGAAAAAAAAGAGGGTGTTTTTATAGTATTATTTTTCACTGCATCAAAGATGAAAAGCAACATGAAAAGTTGCTAATTGTTGTTTATTTGAACGAGTGTATTATTTAATTTATTTATTTGGTCATGGTTGCAAATATTTAATTAAATTGCAAAATAATATAAGTTTTGGTGAATTATTTTTTAATTAATTTATAAGTCAATAATAATTACACTTATTTGAAGATTCTTGAACTTTTGTTTATTTGTTTAATTTGTTTATAAATATTATTATATTAGTGAGACTAATCCGATATTTCCTTTGTATTGTCTGATTTACCCAACTTGTTGTTGTTTGTATTTTGTACATAAAATTCATATATACAACTATCTTTTTTCACTTTGAACATATTTAAAATAATATTAAACTACATTTTTTATTTGTAATCGTAATATATAATAATAAATATTAGACGTATTTGTAATCTCAAGAGACATGCTTTAAATTCCCATCAAATAGTTTTAACATATCATTAATATAATTTAATTTCTCTAATATATGAATATAAATGTTAATGACTATATATTAGTTATGAATTATTCTTTTAAATACAAATTTAATTCTCATGATTGCTTTTCCATCAAATCTGAATTTTAATGACGGTATATATATAATTTATGAAAATATATATACATATAAATTTGAATTTTTACCGATATTTTATAAATTTAAATTAATTTGTATGTATATAAATATAAATTAATTTAATTTTTTATATTCATTTAATGTGATGATATTGAAAAGGTAACGTCTAAATGTTATTAGTGGTAAAATTTAATTTTAAAATTTAGGTGTCGGGTTTTATTAATAAAAACATTTTAAGTAAATAATAAATAGCTATGATTTTTTCACATCTTCATTCCTCTATATAAACTACTATCTATCAACAGTTGTTATCCAAGTTAACAATTCTTCATTTCATTGTTGATCATATTTGAGAAAAGATTACTTAGATTTTTTTTTATCACCATGGCAATTAGATGCTTAAGCTTTGTAACATGTATACTAACACTAAGTAGTATCTTAGTACTAGGAATTTCTGTTGATCTTCCAATTAATTGTGGTGGCAATGTTTTTGACATTGCACTAAAATGTAAACAGTACGTCGGAAAGGATGGACCCAAAACTGCACCATCAGAAGCTTGTTGTGCAACATTAAAAGATGTTGATGTGGCATGTTACTGCAAGTTTGTGACTCCTGATATTGTAGATAAAATCAGCATGGAAAAAGCTTTGTATGTAGCAAAAACTTGTGGAGTTAAACCTATTCCTACAGATAAATGTGGAAGTAAGATAATAACTTTTTATTATCAATTTAAATAAATATTATTTATTTTATGAAAAACTAATATTAATTTCTATTTTCAATGTTATTCTTTCAGGTTATACTATTCCTCCTCCTCCATTTAAGGCTTGATCATGATTTGGACTTGTGACATTGTGTTAGGTTGAAATATTTTATATATGAAAGAAATAAAATGGACATTTATGCTTTCTCTTCTTTTGACATGTATTCACATTAGTTCAATGAAATTATCTCATTGGTATTAATATAAATAAGGTATAAGTTTTTATTTAGTGCGTGTATTAATTTTCTTTTTAAATATTATTTTAGCATGCACTGTCAGTATAAATAATTTAAAATGAAAATCAAATTTCAATTAAAATCTAACTCCCTCAATTAATTGACATTGTAAAATTTATGCAGTTTATACCGCATACAATTAAGTTTTAAAAATAAATAAATAAATTTGAAGGATGATAGTTCTAATCTAAAAGTAAAAGGCATTTCACTACAAGAAATACTGCAATTTGCCAGGGGTTAAACCCCTCACTAAAGGCAAAAACCACTCACAAATGCACAATTTGCGAGGGGACAGCTCCCCTAGCAAAACAGGGGGTCGCAAATCCATTACCGAGGGGCTTTCCACCTCGTTAATTTGCTAGGTGCTTTACCCCTCGCTAAATGACAATTCAAAATTCTGCACTGCACCCTACAGAAATAGGCACCAGCTAGCTGTCTGCAATGGGGCATACTGCGTCAGAAATTTTGCTTGGGGTTAAGCCCCTCGCAAATTGTAATATATATTTTTTTTTTGCTTGGGGATAAGCCCCTCGCAAACTGTTTTATGTTAAAAAAAATATAATTTTCAAAACCGTACATAACAATTAAAATATATATATAATTATAATATAATTTAAATTAAAAAATATATATAATAATTCAAATTAAAATAAAATTATTATAATACATATAATAATTAATATTTAAGCAAATATATTAAAAATTAAATTCCATACAAAATTACAATAATATTTAAAAATAAGTTTAAAATAGTTAACACAAATTGTTCCATACAAATTAAAATAAACATAAATATGAAAATTTAATTATTCCCCCCATCTTGTTCCTCCTCTTCTTCATCAGCTCCTCCATATCCACTAGTTCCTCCAAATCCACCACCACCCATATTCTGTGAAGCAAAAAATTGATCAAACCTTTGTGACCGCTCATTTGCAATTCGCATTGCTTCTTGATACTCTTTTGCTTGCCTCCTCAATTCTTCCTGAAATTCTCTCCTCATTTCTTCCCGTAATTCTCTTTCTCTTCTTTGCATTTCCTCCTGCATCTCTAATTGTTTTCTCTTCATCTCTTCAATTTCCAAATTTCTTGCTGCTACTTGTTGTGCTGCCTCAGTATTTGCCAAGTTTCTCACAGTTTCAAGCATTTCGGCGGTTAATATAGGTGGAGTGGATGATCCTTCTCCATCAGCATATCTCATTTTGAAATCTCTACAACGCCGCTTGATATTTTTGGAATACCCTCCAGCACAATACACTCTCCCATTTTTCTTCTTTCCACCTGAAACCTTATACCAAGTTTGAAAACCAATACTAGGGTCAACAGGATACCCCGGTGGTGGTTCAGGTATTTCAGGATGCTCTGACAACTTTAGGGCAAGTTCTTTATCAAAATTCTCCTATAAAAAAATTAAATGTTATCATGATTCAAATAAACTATGTACATATAAAAGATATAAATAAAATATCTTTGATATAAAAATAACTTACTTGTGTGATTTTTGCGCGCTCGTCAATAAACTCTCCATTTCTCTTGAGATGAGTCTCCATGTGAAGCTCATTAAGAAGTGGAGTTCTGCCTAATTCTTCACGCTAAATAAGTAAAAAAAATTAATCATACATAATGCAACATTTAAATAATAGATTTAATAAAAAATTAATAAATTTATATACCATTCTTCGCGCAACTTCAGCCACACTAATACTTCCTGCTGCGTAGTTGCAGCCACCAACTTCAGATGCTCTATTTTTCTTTGCCTGCTCCGATATTTCCTTAAACTTATCAGAATTCCAATGATCAATAAGCTTTGGGAATATATCTTCTCCTATCCAACGTGGACGTGTCCCTTTTGCTTCCCATTTCAGTCTAACATTCCTCATAGTATCAGAAAATCGAGCAGCACATTTTGAGTGAAAGTTTTCTTTAATCGCGGCCTCATCTCTAACATCCCAAATACAATACTCCTACATTGTTGTATGAATTTAAAAATATTAAATAAAGTAGAATCATGAATATCACAAAAATTAAAAAGGAAATGTCAAAATGAATAAGTAAATTATACCTTAAATGCCTGAAACCATTTTTCCTTATCATCTTCATGTACAGCTCCATAAGACGGCCAGAATTGTGTGTACTTCTCTTTAATAATATTTGTTATGATCGATACTGCCTGATGTGAGGGAACAATTCTAAACAACAAAAATCTTGAGTTAGTATTGATTAAATAAAACTCATATTTAAAATATAATATAAAAACACAAAGACTTACGATCCTGCATCGGGATAAATGACTAGTCTGCCCTCATGATACTTAATTTTTTGAGTCGTATTTTTTTTCAAAATACGCTTCCTCTTCGTTTGCTCCTCAGCACTAGTATCTCCATGAGCGCTGGTATCTCCAGGAGCACTGGTATCTCCAGGAGCACTGGTATCATCCTAGGTTCAAGTGCAAATTCAGGATGAACTCTATCAAAGTGTTTCCATGCCTCGCCATCAGATGGATGTCGCATCATGCCTGAACTAATTCTGTTTGTATGGTGTCATGCCATTTGGCTTGCACTGTGCATTGATGCAAACATTCTTTGCAACCTAGGTATTATTGGTAGATAGAACATAGATTTCACTGCAATGCGATTTTGTCTTTGGTCAACTCCTTTACTGCTAACTAAATACCTCGGACTCTCGCAAAACTTACATTCCTCCAATTCCCCATCATTTGTACCAAATTCGTTGTCATAAAACAACATGCAACCTCTAATGCAACAATCAATCTTTTTTACTTCTAATCCCAACTTCGACACCACCCTCTTTGCATCATAATAACTTATAGGCATGTTTTCTTTCATAGGAGTCGCGTCCAACATCATTTTCGCAAAGAATTCTAAACACTGATCAGGAACATTCCAATTTGACTTCGCAGCCAAAAGTCTCACACAGATTGATAGCTTAGAGTCAGAAGACCCCTCAAACAATGGTATATTTATTTCTTTCAACAACTGATAAAACCTTTGAGCTTTCTCATTCGGGAGCTCTTCTCCATCTATGTCTTGTGGTTCATCATACGCCACATTCACCCCTAATGCGTCAGTGAACATCTCCTCGACAAAATTAAATTGCTCCTGGCATTGCATTTGTGATGAACTACTCCCTGGATCAGCTCTATTTATATCTAGTTCTATATGTGTTTGACTACTAGAAGCCTCTCTATTCATCTCCTGCATTGTTTCCCCATTAGATGTCCAAACCCAGTAATTTGGCCTAAAACCCACTCTCTCCAAGTGACGTTTCACTTCACTAGGGTCACTAATAATATTTCTGCAACCACACTTTAAACACGGACACCTTACCCCTCCTTCCCTGCGACAACATTCTTGAGCAAACGCAAACGAGAGAAACGCGGCAACTCCTTCCATAAAAAGTGGTTTAAGCCCACGTCGTCCAGGAAACATTCTATCGTACATCCAACTACGATAAAATTGGTAATGTTCCATACTGCACATGTGAATCATGTTTAATTATATTAAATATTTGTCTTTTTCTAAACATATATAAACTATATATATACTTGTTTTTAATCCTAAACATACATACTTGCTTTTTAAAATATTTATATACCGTTTTAATAAATATATTGTTTTTATATACTACTTTTTATTACATACAATAAACTATCAAAAATATATATATATATATATATATATATATATATATATATATATATATATATATATATTAAATATAATATAAACTATCAAATATAATTTTAATTTTAAAAGTACAAAATTGATTTTTTTAACTATCAAATATAATATATTATTTTTATATACTATTTTTTATTACATACAATTTTTATATACTACTTTTTATAAACTACCAAATATAATTTTAATTTTAATTTTAATTTTTTAAATACATACTATTTTTAAAACTATTATATGAATATATATATTTGCAATGCTTTTTAAAAAAACTTATACAAAAAATCACATAAACTTTGAGGAGTTGTAATATACTATTTTTTTTATATACTGTTTTTTTAAACATATCGTTTTTGTGGAGTACTTTTTTATATTATATACAAAATATACTTTTTAAAACATATATATTATTTTTTATATTTTGCAAAATGTTATACTACTTTTTTATACATTGTTTTTTTAAAAATTTTATTTTTGTATAATGTTTAATATATATATATATATATATATATATATATATATATATATATATATATATATATATATATATTACATATTATAAACTATACAAAATAAATATTCTATTTTAATTTTTAAAAACACATAGTTTGTTTTTATACACTGTTTTTAATATATTATTTTAAACTATTTAAAATATAAAAGATATTTTTATATACTCTTTTTTAAAACAGATTATTTTTATACACTGTTCTTATTTATTTTAAGCATTAAATAAACTGTTTTATATAAACTATAAATTATATACTGTTTTTTGTTTTGATTTAACTAATATAAAAAAATTGTTTTATATAAATAAATATTTTGACAGTATATAAAAATACAGTTTTTTTCTAAAATAAAAAAATATCATTTTTTGAAATTAATAAATATACAATCTTTATATTTACTTAAAAAAACAAAAATACACATAAATACACATAAATATACACTCTTTAAAATTAACACAATAAATTTCTAACATAACACAATAAATTTATATACTATTTTTTTAATTTAACAGTTTATATAATATATACACCAAATATTGTTATACAGTTAATAATATATAAATATCTAATAAATAATAATAATTTCGAAATTAACTTTTTAAAAAAATAATAGTTTATATTATTATTATACAAATAAAAAAACACACAAAATCAAATATATAAACACCAAATATATCTACTGCACCTTTTAAATACATACAAAATATATAAAAAGTTTAGTAATGTGTACCTGGAATTGATGAACAAATGGTTGTGTTTCTTGATGCTTTGAGTTCCAAAATTCTGCTCCCTTTAAGCAAATCATTTGATACATGAAAAACAAGAAATAATATTAAAATTTCGATTACAAATTAACTATAAAAATAAAATTATAACATAACAGAATAATTATGTTTACTCACCAAGAAGAACAATATTTGCAGAAGAGAAGATGAAGGGAAGAAGAAGAAGAATATTTGCAGAAGAAAAAAATTTGGGGAACTAATTATAAGTGAATGAGGAAGGGAAGGAAGAAGAGATAAAGAAAACTCTGGAACGGTAACAAAAGCGGTGGTTGCGTGAATTAATTATGATGTTATTATTTCCGAGGGGCACCCCCTCGCTAATCAAACGGTACAATTTTCCGTGGGGTAGCCCCTCGCTAAAAAGAAACGTTGGAAACATGAACTGCACGCGCAGTCTGTAACAGCAGAACGGTACAATTTTGCGTGGGGCACCCCCTCGCTAATGTACTAGTGGTTTATTGGGAGGGGTGTCCCCTCGCTAAAATTTGCTAAAATGCTATGCCTGATTTGACTTTTTAGCGCCATTCCCATTTGCCAGGGGTTGCCCCTCGGAAAATGGTTTTTTCAAAATTTAAATTTCCCTCTTTCTCTTTTGCGAGGGGTTTCCCTAAGCTATAATTAATTTTTTTCTGTTAACCTGAATTTAGCTTTGCGAGGGGCTTCACCCCAAGCAACATTGGTTTTTTGTGAGGTGTTTTACCCTGGCAAATATCCCTGACAAATTCAACTTTTTCTTGTAGTGTTTCACTAGCACAATCTCCTTTATCTCTTAAATTCTCACCATTTTTAATTTTATTTTTCAATTTGTAACATAATTTATAGATTTTTTTAATGATGTTAAAATTGAAGGTTAAGGGAGATAATTGAAATAAAATGTTTTTTCAATAGTTTTAAAATTAAAATTTTTGAAAGATGGGACGGAAGATTGAAGAGGAGGACAAAAAAATAATAGACATGTTTTTTTAATTAAACTAATATTTAATTTTTATTAAAATATCTTACATAGGTAATTTTAAAGGGTCTTGCTAACCAGACAATGGTTAAACATTCTTTAAAAAGAAAATATTTTATAAATTTTTTAATATTTTAATTTATAAGGCATTAAATACGTAGATTACCGAGATAAAATTACTATTTAGGAATGCTTAATCATTGTCCTGAGGACACTGATTAGCATTTCTCTATTTTAAATAGGGGTGGCAAAGCCGCCAGTCTGTCCCGCCATATGTTCGCCAAATTAGAAATGAGTTAAAAAAACCTAGTCCGCTTTGCTAAAGTGGTGGGAGATGGGTTTTCCTACTTTTTTTTATTTTTCATTTTTAATAAATAAATAGACTTTTTTTACTTTTTAATTAAGTTTATCACATAATTTTTAAAATAATTTTTTATAAAATAATTTTTTTAAAAATTTTAGTTAAAAATTATTGCATATATTCTCAAATAAATATATAAAGTAAAATCATCAAAAATTAAAATTCCTAGAATTAACTAGAAAAGAACGAGTTTTGGCGGACGGCGAACTTTGACGGGGCGGACTATGATGGACGGTGGGTTTTGACGGACCTAGAATCTCAATTCAACCCACTATTTTTGGCAGGTGTGTGGGCCGGCCTGACGTTTCACGATCCAATTTTCCTTTCCTAATTTTAAATGGACTAAATGGAGCATTTCCTATACAAAATCCCTGAATTCATACGATATTTTATTAAAATAATTATTTAAAAAATTTTAATCTTTGTTACGAGATAAAATGTGAATAATTTGCAATGTCACTAAAAAATAAAGTCATTTAAGAGTGTATAAAGCAATCTGAACTAACCCGGACATTCTTCGGTTGGGTTTATAAGGCAAATATTTATTAAATTTAAAAAAATATATGATAAAGTTCAATACAACTTTGCACATTTCAAACAAATAAATTGAATGAATTCTAATATCTAATAAAAGTTCTTTCATATATATTAACACTTCATAATATAAAGCGATGACACTAGAATCACAGTACACTAACATGTTGATACCGATATATATAAAAAAAATAAGTAAATTAAATAACAAATGACAAATGTTTGTGTCGGTGGAAATAGATAGAAATGTCACTTGAAGGAAGTTGAATAGTGTTTGATCCCTTTGAAGGAAGTTGAATAGTGTTTGATCCCTTTAAATTTTTTATTTTGATTACTGAAACAAGCTTTATTTAAATAAACTGTAAATGAAATCAATAGTATCATATAAATATTAGTGTGTATGTAATTTGTGTATAGATAAATGAACTTTAAAGCACAATGGGAGGGTGTGCTTCGAGAGTGTCTCCAAGGCACAATTGAACGCATATATCATGAACGGGAGGTTCAAGATACCAGGTCGAGGAACCCGACACCCCCTATGTGTTAATCGTTAGCGTATCTAGGGCTCTGGTATCCCACGGAGTTGGAGAGGCCTAGCCCTGATCCAAGAAGAGCTAATTCAATTTAGATAGATTTCAGTCAAGAACGTCTGGCCCCCAAGAATTAATAAGAAGATTAGTGCTAAGTTCCGGATCAATAAATAAACCTAAATGAAAGAAGAAATATACTTCTCTTACTGGACGCCTGAAGCGCATTAAGCTTTGCTTCAACATATGAGAGTTTTTGGTGGAACCGGTGAATCACGCGAGCTGGTTAGATGCGTGGAACATATTGCTCATAGTAGCTACTAATAAGTTGTCGGTGTTTTTGGTTGGTAGGTTGGTTTGTTTGGTGTGGGAATCGTCGAGGTCTTTCTCTTTTGTAATTATGGGTTAGCACCCCTTGTGTTTTTTAATATACCTTCTTTGTTTATAAAAAATAAAAAAAAACGCAACTATGTAGTAGAAGGGAAGGATCCTAAATCAACCTCTTTTATTTTTTATTATTAAGACTGAAAACCTTTCTAAAATGGAGGATGGCAAACAAATGATAAAATAATAAATATTTATCATAACCACTAGCAGGGATATGAATGGAGTCTCGTTAAATAAAGAGAGTTGTAGAGATTTATTGTAGTTCATAAAACTTGGCTACTTCGGTCCTCACAGTTTGAGAGGTTTTCCCATTAATGATCAATAGATTTTTAATACCTGTCTTACACCAAAATGTATTTTCTTTAGGGTCAGTTAGGTTCAAATGAGAAGGAGGAGAAGAGATGGATTTTAAAGGAGGGAAGGGAAGGGGAGGGGAGGGGAGGGGAGGGGAAGTGAGAGATTTTAATAAAAAATATGTTTGGTTTACAAGAGGAAGGGAGAGATTTTATTATCAAATTACATTTTTATCCTTATGATCTTATATATATTATATGATATTCAAAAAACTTACAACTTATTACATAATGTTAAAAAAATTGAATACACTTCATTAACAATATAATTCTCCGACATAAATTAAACTATATGTTCATAAAAATATTTAAATCGTGATGAACCATCTAATAAAAGAAATACATAACATAACTTATTATTAAATAACAGAAACATAAAAAATATTATATATAATTTATACAACTTATATTAAATAACAAAATATTTATATTATTAAATATTATATATAATTTATATTAAATAATAAAAAACAAAAAAATAATAATTTGAAGGCGGAGAACAATTATAATAAATTGATGGAAGTAACATGTAAAATCACAAAAAAGAAACAGTAGTACAAAAGGAAATGAATAATTTTGAAATATTAAAATAAAACTGAAGATATTATAACAATTATAATAATTTTTTAATATCAAAGTTTAAATTCTCTCACCTCCCCTTCAAAATTTGATACTCCTTTATTTTGTCTTTTTAAAATTCACCCTAATTATATTACTTTACTTACTTTTGGGTGTGTGTGTTTTGTTTACTTACCTCCATATGAAAGGCATAAGCTTTGAGCATATTTTTGCTCAATATTCATTTATGAGGTATACTTACTCTCATAAGGGTTGTATGTTTTATGATTTCTCTAACCATCGTTTTTGCATTTCTAAGAATGTGACTTTTTTATACTCAATTTATGTTTCTCTGTGTTTATCTTACTATGAATAATATTATTACTCTTCTTAAGAATTGATTTTAAAAATCCGTGCATTTTAGTGCCCTCCCAATTGCCTTTAAATTGTCTCGAGTTGCCGAGTTGTTTAATTCAATTATGGTCAATCATTATGGTTTTTCTTGTCCTATCATCTCCTATCGTGACCCTATTTTTCTCATCTCCTTTTGGCATAACATATTTGAGATGAGTGGCACTAAATTGTCAATGAATAGTGTCTACAACATAAAAACTAAAGGACAATTCGAGGTGATTAATCGCACTCTATAGCAATATCTCTATGCATTCATACAATGGAAACCGAATACTTAGGTGAGTTTCTTATTGTGGGTGTAGTTTGACTACATTACAATACACCATAGCAGACTAGAAATATTATGTTCTAGTCATTGTATAGGTGTAAGCCTCCTTTAATCCCTCTTTAAACTTGGGGACCATCTACACTTCTCGAGTAGACGAGGCTTTAGTGGATCAAGACGAGCTTATTTGCCTTTTCAAGACATATTTGCAAGGAGCACGATAGCGAATGGTCTAACAAGCTAATAGCCACCATCATGACCTGCAACTTTTTGTCAGAGATTTGGTTCTTGCCTATTTACAACCATCCCGCCAGAACTCTGTATGAAGTCGTCATTACAAACTATCCAAGAAATATTAGTCTTTTTGCTACCATTATCGTATTGGTCAAGTTGCATACAATTACCTGGAGGGTAGTAGCATTCGTTTTAAAATTTCACATTTCTAACTTAAATTTATATCGAGGACCATTTATCACTCCGTTGAGGTGTCTGCGAGAGGGTTTTGCAAATCCGTTAAGGACCATTTTCTAAGTGAACAAGATGGTTGCTTGGCTAATATTGAGAAAATAACAAACATAAAAAAAAGAGGAACAAAATAACAACACAGGAGATTAATGTAGAAACTCTAAAATCGGAGAAAAATTACGACCATTGTCAAATGACAACCATAGAATAACACCATATGAAAATTGTTATAACACATAATAGACTCTGAAATACCTCAGACCCCTAGTTCACCCACACCCTCAAAAACAAATATTTAACTACATCTCACAATACTCTAATATAAGAGTATAAGAGAACAAAGAAAGTCAAATACAAGCTTAAAGTGCTTTTGACTGGTACATCTTGTAAAGAGAAACTTAAATCATATATATGGCCTTGGATTCTCTCTTCCATCACTAAACTAAGAAATGTGAGACTTGGAAAAATTTTAATCCTTTATATAGCCTTGGACTCCCTCTTCATTCACAAAACTAAGCAATGTGAGACTTCTTCAACATATATATTTTCAACTAAACCCAACAATCTCCACCTTGATTGAAAATAATACATTAACTTTCATTGTTTTCACCGACAATCATACTCCGCTATAAAGAGTATAGTCACTTGAAGCTAAACCACTCCAAGAATTTTCATATGGTTTTCACCGACAATCATAGTTTTAAAAACTATCATACTCCACCTAAAGAAGATTATGTTTCACTTGAAATTAAACCACTTCAAGAATTTTCACACGCTAAAAATCAAGTTGAAACTTTATGGTGCAACTTCCATGTTGGGGGGAAGCTCTTCAACCATTCTTTTCTGATGTGGAAGATCAGACAAAGCTTCAACCATAGAGCATACTAAAAACACTTATCCCCGGATCGAACCAAAAGCTTTGATACCAGTTGTTGGAAAAATAACAAACATAGAGAAAAAAGAGGAACACAATAACAACACAAGAGATTAACATGGAAACTCCAAAATCGGAGAAAAAACCTTAACCGTTGTCAAATGACAACTAGAGAATAACACTATGTGAAAATTGTTACAACACATAATATACTCTCAAATACCCTAGGCTCCAGTACACTCACACCCTCCAAAACAAATAGTTAACTACATCTATAACACTCTAATACAAGAGAATAAGAGAAAAAAAAGTTGAAATACAAGTTTAAAGTGTTTTTGACTACTACATCTTATAAAGAACAATTTGAATTATAAATATAGCATTGGATTCTCTCTCCCATCATTAAACTAAGCAATATAGGACTTAGAAAAACTTTAATCCTTTATATAGCTATAGGCTCCCTCTTCCTTTACAGAACTAAGCAATGTGAGACTTCTTTTAACATATATTTTTTACTAAACCCAACAAAGATAAGTTCTCTTGATGTTTTTCGAGAAATCTACATGTCACCCCCAAAATTATACTTGGCACCCCCCCCCCCCCCCAAAATGTATGAAATAACATAAATGTCCCAAGATTTTTCATTATAACATTTTAGGAAATTTACGTGAAACACCTGATTTTTTAAATCTTTGGGCGATATCAGAAATTTGGCGTGGATACCGGAAATTTGGCGAAAATAAGTAAGTTTACGATAGATTTTGTGAAATTTCCGGTATTTTCTATCGGAAATTTTAAAATATTTGATATTTTGTACCGGAAATTTCACAATTTCCGGTATCCTTATAAAGTTATAAAAATACCAGAAATTTTGAAATTCCCATATCGAAAATTTTGAAATTTTCGGTAATTATATATTTTTTTTAAAATGCTATTTTTATTTTTTTTTCAGTGAGGACTAGAGGCACAGATGGTACTGTTGCGGGTCAGACCATTGATAGAGCCGATGCTCTTGCTCGGGCGGCTGCTGATGAGGTTGGTACCTCAGTGTTACATGCTGCACGCATTCTTCCAATTGCTTCTAATCGAAAACGGAGGGATGAGCAGGCGAGGAGGGGTTCCGCGGACCTCGCTGCCGGGGTGGTAGAGCATCCACTGCTGTGGATGAGCAGGTGGTTCAGGATGAGGTTGATGAGGCAGTTGTGTCTGTTGCTGAGGAGTCGGTGTTTGTTGTTCGGAAGTCGGTGCCTGTTGCTGGGGAGCTGGTGGATGTGGTTAAGGAGGGGGTTATTGAGGAGAGGGTGGTGCATGATACTGACACCACCACCGGTGTATCTACGGAGCCATCAGTACATATTGATGGAGAATTTTCAAGAGGGCTTTCTGACAGGCCCGTTTTGACAAGATATGCTGACCATGTCGCTTAAAAGATATGGCAGGGCGAGGTATGTAACATTGCTTAAGTGTTTAATTTCTATTACGCATTTTAATTTATATTACTGTGTTTTAATTGTATTTTTTTTGTTAAAGGAGCGTCCAGTGCTGAAGCTCGCTTCTCACGGGTCGAAGTTGAAGATTTCCCTGAGAGGCTGATGCCTGAGTAGGTGGCGAGGATAGTTCGGGACTTCCATTTGATGGACTTTGTTGGATGCTCCCTGACGATGATGGACGCCCCTCTATTATCAGCTTTTGTTGAGAGGTGGCACCCGGAGACATCATCTTTCCATCTTTCATTCGGGGAGATGACGGTGACTTTGGATGATGTGGATTCCATGTTTCACCTTCCGATCGCTGGTACGTTTTATACACATATTCATAGGGACCAGGCGACGGCGGTGCGCATGGTGATGGATGCATTTGAGATTGATAAGGTGTTGTCCTTATTGAGTTTGGTGATACTCGCGGCTTTCACCTCAGGATGTCTTGGTTGAGGAAGATATATCAGCAGCTTGCCGATGCAGGGAGGTACCAGGCTGCCGCTAGGGCGTACATGCTACATCTAGTGGCATGTACTCTCTTTGCGGAAAAATCTAGAGTATATATTGATGTCCGTTATATTTCTCTGTTCAACGACCATGAGACCCCATGTTGGGCACGGGGAGTGGCGGCATTGACAATGCGATACACGACGTTTGATGCTACTGATCCACCACCACCACCTCCACCTCCACCACCCACAAGTTACCAGGACAGCCGCTTGCAGTTCATCAGTGTACACTTATATAGCCTCATGGGTCTGGTGATCCCTGATGGTGAGGTTCATAGTATTTTAGCTAGGTTGACGGATGATACCCGTGGAGGACCTATGTAAATTTATTTCGTTATAATTGTATCATTTGTATTATTTGTATATTTTGTACGAACTTCTTTTGTACAAACATTTTTTTATTGCGTCATCTTTTTGGTTAGTACATGTTTCAAGTAGATAAACAAAATAACATCAATAACAAACAAACATAGTTAACAAACATCAGATGACAAACAACAAGCATAAACAGTACTCCAAAACATGAAAATGTAGGCACCAACGATGGCTCTGGGCGAATCAGACACTTCCTTATGTTGTCCACGGATCTTTGGATTTGCACATCTAATTCGATCAGACCTTTAGTTACATGGCCTTCACATCTTCATCATTCTTCAACTCAATTAAGTTGTATTTCACCCTTCCATTTGTATCAATCTAGTCCTCCCGAAACTCGATCTTTATCACCCTTCTGTTATCGAAATCAGGCAGCAAATTGTTCAACTTTTCTTTCAAGGTGGCAAAGGATTTGGCGTCATCTGGAATCTTGCTTTCAACAGGAGGCTTGCGGCCATTGAAATACACAAACACTTTAATCAAATACTGAGGAAGAGGCATTTTGTTGAGATATGTTATCCAATAACCCTAACACCCTTATTTATACAAATGATGGTGCATTCTAGACCACACAAATGTGCCGGTGCAATCAGGACCCTCCAAAAATGTCGGCAAAATCTCAACCGTTAAAAAAACCAAAAATTGAAACATATCAGAAATTTTAATTATAATGAAATTTCCAGTACTCTCCAGAAATTTTAAATTTACAGTATACCGGATATTTTAAATTAACTACAATTTTCAGTATGATGTACCGAAAATTTGACAATGCATACCAGAAATTTTTTCCAGAAATTCTTTGTATCTTAACGTTTTCAGCAAGAGTAAAATTGGATTAAAAAAAATATGGAAGGTGCCATGCATAATTTTAGTTTTAGGATGACATGTCTCATATTTTTCCTTTTAAATTTGTTTCCATTTTTCTCAAAATAAAAAAGAAATTTTTTTAAATTGATAACAAGTTAAATTTCAACTCGAAGACAACAAATAATGCAACAATAGTAATAAAATTCATTATGCATGAGTCCACATATTATCAAAGAAATTTTGAGTTCATCAATCCATTAGTATGAAAAGTTGTTTTTTTTGGCTTTCCGAATTTCATTTTAAAATCGTCTTAGATTTCAAGTTTTTTTGTTTCAGTCTTCAGATTGGTCCAATAATATACTAAATGAAATGCCTGGCCACAGACTTTGATATTCTTTTCTTCAGACAAATCACAACAAACAGGGTACTGCAACAAGTTTGCAAGTAAGGAATTATAAAATAGTAAAATGTGCGATTACTATATATTTCTTTACATAAAGTTTTTTAATGTTGGTAAAAAGAAGATTCCAATTAGGCATTGATAGTCCTACTCTTACGGTTTATGACCTGAATATTTTATTTTTGCTTTCAAATGCACTAAAGATAAGATTCTAAATATATAATATATTTTTTTCTCACATCATTGTAGTATACATTAACAATTTATTCTTTCATTTTATTAACTAAAGTCACTCCTAGCTAGTATATATCTATGATGAGTAATTAATTTACATAACACTAGCCATATACATGAATTAGAGATGAATTGGATTAATCAAATCAACAACGAGATAAAGTGCATTGCTCCTTCAATATATGATGGGATGGAACAATGGACGAAGCATTCAATTTACAAAATTCCCTCAATAGTAACCAATCCAAACAAAAAAGCCTACAAACCCCAAGCGATTTCATTTGGTCCTTATCATTATGGAGAGGAACATTTAATGGCTATGGAAGAACACAAGCATAGAGCACTTGTTCATTTCTTAAAGAGATGTGAAAAGCCCATTGAGTTGGTATTCCAAGAAATGGAACAAGTGGTTCAAGAGTTGAGAGACTCGTACAAGCCACTTGATCCAATTTGGTAATTGGACACACCAAAGTTTATTCAAATGATGATTCTTGATGGTTGTTTTATCTTGGAGATTTTGAGAGCTAATCATAATCATTGTGTTGTAGATGATTATGCAGAGAATGATCCTATCTTTAGTGAACATGGGAGGTTTTATATCTTGCCATATATCAAGCGTGACATGCTTATGCTTGAGAATCAAATTCCTATGACTGTTCTACGTACATTGATTCAACTTGAAATTAGAACGGAACAGGTAATTAATTATCAATTTTTAGTATATATGTTTTGTTTTTTATTTTGATTGATTTTTATTCGATCGAAAACATGAATCATTACAGGAATATGATCATGAGTTATTAAACGAGAAAATCGTGAAATTATTAAACCCTAGGACACCTTTAATTCAAAGCTTGGGAAAATGCATGCATATATTGGATGTGTATAGAAAAAGCCTAATTCAACAAGGACCAAGTCACCCAACACGCATGCCTAAAGAAACAAAAAGAAACTGGTTAACTTTGGAAGCAGGAGAAGAGATTATTCGATCAGCGGTAGAGCTTCACGAAGCAGGAATCCGCTTTAGGAAAAGCAAAACATTAAGTTTAAGAGATGTATCATTCGATCGAGGTGTTCTTAGGCTTCCGATTTTGGTTGTAGATGACACCACTGAATACATGCTTCTTAATCTCATTGCCTTCGAGCGTCTTCATGTTGGAGCAGGTAACGAGATAACATCGTTTATATTCTTTATGGACACCATGGTTGACAATGCCGCGGATGTTGCAATTCTTAACCGGAAAGGGATCATTATCAATGCTCTTGGAAGTGATAAAATTGTTTCGAGATTGTTTAACTCGTTGTCGAGGGATATTGCGGTGGATCGACATGGAGTACTTGAGGTGGTGAGGACGAGTATGAGTGGCTTTTGCAAGAAACCATGGAATAGATGGCGTGCTAATCTTATTCATACTTATTTTAGAAACCCTTGGGCTATTGTTTCTCTTATTGCTGGCATTTTTCTTTTTGTATTGACAACTATTCAAACTATATACTCCGTCAAACAATCTTATGAAAACTCAGGTCAAAGTAACTCAACAACTATTTTACCAGTTACTCCAAGGCCTCGTCATCTTCTATAATTATTAATCACCCTATGTTTTCTCTCCTTTGATTTTTATATTTGTGTAATTTGCTTTTATTTCAATATTGGGCTTGAATATTTTATGAAATTGTTGTTTGATTTGTCATTGTGATTTTATTTAAATCTTGTATTCACTAGTTATTTTGATTGACATGTGAGTTTTGTTTCATCTCGTTTATTCTATCCGCCTTATTTTATGTGCTCTATTTGAGTTCGACATCATTTTGAAAAAAAATATAATTAATTTTGTCTATTTAAATGATAAAATAAATATTTTTTATTATTTAATAATAGTACTTAGTTAAATAATAAAGTGAATAGAAATAACACACATAATTTTATTCTACTAAAAAACTATCAAATAAAAAAATTAAAAAAATTAAATATTATAAAAGTGACACTTATAATGAAATTGAAGGTGTAATTATTAGAGAATTCTAAAATGACAAACTAGGATGGGAAGGACTTTGAGATGGTACAAATGTGCGATAAAACCATTATTAAAGATAACTTGAAATATGTGATTAGTCAAAATTCGTTCCAAGCATTAAGGAAAGTTGCGGTATTCTTCTTCAATGCGCTGACGCCATGACAAATAAGAGCTTGCACCATGACATTGGCTTGCAGATTTATCATGATTATCGAAATGATCTTGCTAAAATTTTCGCTAAGGATGCATTTGAAACCTAAGCCCCCAGGGTTGTAGCTATTTAACCTTTTCTTTCTTTGGACTTAGACCCTCTTTTCTTAAAAAAAAAAAAAACTCATCCCAACAAAAAAAACTATTTATTACTTTTGAGAACCTCATTAACTAATAAATAGTTAATCATTAATTACATTTGAATTTATTAATAATGTTTTTTTAATGAGGAAGCTTTTTCTGAAAGTTGTTAGATTTTTAGTTGTCTTAAAGATCAATCTTCATCTCGCCCCTTGGTTGCTTTGGAAAAGAGGAGAAGTGTGAGGTACTTGCACACACTCTGACGCACAAGTTAATAATCATCAAAGATGAGAAGTATAAACTTTTAAGGTTTAATATCTTTTTTCATCTCATATCTATTAATTGGGGTTCATATTGGTAGCTCAACTTTACCAATTGTTTCAAATTTATCATTCTTATCCATTTTTCTTAAATGTTCTTTTTCCTTTTTAAAAAATTCTAATAATTATGGAGAAGATAGTAACACTTACGAATCCAGAGTTTATTAATCTTTATTCGAAGAAGCAATTGGTATTGGTGTGGAAACTTGGCTTTACTTAGAAGGGCAATAACAATTAAGTATTTCGAAAAGAAATCTTAGGGATGTCCATGTTAGATTTATTTATATTTTATGGGCTACAATCAATTGTTTTTTAGTTTGTGAAAACGGGTTAATCATGATTCTAATAAGATACATAACTAAGACTCCTTTATTGGTTAAGTGATCTTTTCTAATTAAAGCCTGAGTATCCGAAACTTGATTGGTGTGGGCAAAAGTGTGGGCTTTTAACCCTTGGCCCATAATGGGTAGGGACTAGGGTTATATATATAGCTGACGCCACAACTTACCCCAAAGTTGTGAACGGGAATGTGAGATATAGAGCAAGATCCGATCATTCATCTTTTCAGGGATCTTTAATCAAGTTGACAATAACGACAATCTTTATTTCCAAATCATGTCTACAACAAGTAAGTATTGGTATTCTAATTTCATATAACTGATCCACGAAATTATTCCGCTTACATTTGATATTAGAGTGAGTTAGAATTCAATTAATTGTTTGTTGTTAAAATATAATTATAATTTAACATAATTATGATTATGAGTTACAATTATGTTTCTCCGGCAATGGATTGATTTAGAATTGTGATGCAACGTTTACGTTTGAGTCGGCATGGCATGATTTGTTTCCAGCGACAGATTTTCATTCTCCTTTAAAATTTTAGGATTGGACCGGTTCAAAAATTTCTGTTCCAAAATTTCAGTTTCAAAATTTTCGTTCCAAAATTTACGTTAACTTTTAAGTCAACCATAAATTATATATAATGATACAGTATTCGAAAGTTAACAATATACTATATATATATATATATATATATATATATATATATATATATATATATATATATATATATATATATATATATATATATATATATATATATATATATATATATATATATATATATATATATATATATATATATATATAATTGTTACATCACCAAATTTGTATTTTTCAAACTTTATGATTATGGATATTTCATTGAATAAACAGTAGTTTATATGAATTTGTGATATATTTGTTTTTGTTAAATATTCTAAAATATTAAATAATATCCCTTTTATTGAAGTTGACACTTGAAGGAAAAATTTATTGAGAATGCTATATAATTCAGTTCATGATCGGTTCATGATATTGTTTGGTAAGAGAAATTTGATTCCTATATACAAGAACTTCTATAAATTATTGTATGTGATCACCACCAAAGTGAGATCGCTCTCTTTGTAGTTTGAGAAATGGTTTTAAGTCGTTACTATGATTGATTTCCCAAAGGAAAAAAATTTATGTAAAGGTTTGTGATTAATTAAGGATATAAGGTGCTTTGGTTTAAGGGATTTATTTCCTCAAAGGTGATGAATTTCTAAATTTAACGTATGCTCATTGAGTAGATTATTCTTGAAATTTATGGATGGAGTTGTTGGAGGTGTTTTAGCTTAGAGAATTTATCTACCCAAAGGGAATAGATTTTTGAACATAATGTATGCTCATTGAGTAACTCATCTAAGGTTCTGACCCTTGTTGTAACATGGGTTTACGCATTCCACCCAAAGGGGATTGCGTGATAATGTTGGCATATTTGTGATAACTTATGTTCATTGAAGCTATATCTTGCCTTTATTATTTGTTCTAATGCATTCTTGTTTTGTCTCAATAGTGACCTTCTTTATGAACAATTGTTCTGCGTCTATTGAGATCCTGAATGGGTCTAATTTTAAGAAATGGAAGAAAGACTTAGAGTTTTCATTAGGGATTGTTGATCTTGACATGGCATTGCATGAAACCAAACCTGTGATCAATGATCAGAGTACACCTTTAGAGAAAGAAAAATTAGCTAAGTGGGAGAGGATGATCGACTTAGCTCGTGTTCCATGAAGAGGATCATTTCTGAACATGTGATAAGTGGATTGCCTGAGAAAGAGAATGCTAAAGAATATCTTGCTGCTATTAGAGAGAGGTTTCAGGTATCTAATAATCTTGAATCTGGATATTTACTGAAATAACTCATAGACATGTCTAAACCAAACGGAAAACCATGACATTGACCTGAATGAGAATTTCATTGTGTCTCATGCCTTAAATTGCCTACATGCTGAATTCACTTAAATCAAAACTTTCCATAATACCTTTGGTGATAAGTGGATCTTAAATAACCTTATCACCAAGGTGCATATGAAGAAGAGAAACTCAAAAAGGAAAGAAGTGACTTGCCATATTGACTGTTCATGCTAAACCCCATTCTGGTAAGAATTCTTGGAAAAATAAGAAAAACACTCATAGTGCTTCTCATAGATATCTTGACTTTAAGAAACCAGATAATCGTCAACACCATAACATAGAAGGTCCTAAGCCGGTTGCTTTTAAGAAATCCTTTTGGTGTGAGGAAAAGGGGCATAAGAAAACTGATTTTCATGCTTTTAAAGCTTGGTTAGACAACAAGAATAGATATGGAGGTAATCATTTAACTTTGGTTTGTTTTGAGTCTAACTTAGTTGATGTTCTAGTTAATTCTTGGTGGCTTGATAGTGGTTCTATAACCCATATTAATGTGTCTTTACAGGGGTTCAGAAACCAACGGAGACCAAATCTGAGGGAAAGCAAGCTTAGGGTAGGAAATGATCTTGAAGTTACTGTGGAGCTAGTGGGAGATGTTTGCTTAGTTTTAGGAACTAGTTTTGAACTTGTTTTGAAAGATACATTTTATGTACCTTCATTTAGGAGAAATTTGATTTCAGTATCTTGTTTGGATAAGTTTGGATTTCAATTTACCTTTTATGATGGAAAAATAAATTTGATGTCGAGTTCTCAAATTATTGGTAATGGTGTCTTGTTGGATGGTTTGTATAAGTTGTCTTTGGATTGTGATAATATTTCATCTTCCTTGAATGTTGAGAGCTCCATTGCGAAAAGGTCCAAAATTAGATAAAAATCCTCTTTGTTGTGGCACAAGCGTTTAGGCCATATCTCTAAAGAAAGAGTTGAAAGGTTAATTAGATATGATATCTTACCTTCCTTAGATTTCAATGATTTAGGGACTTGTGTGGATTGTATTAGAGGGAAATTTACTAAGACCAATAAGAAAGGTTCAACTAGAAGTTCAGACCTTTTAGAAATTATTCATGCAGATATTAGTGGCCCCATTTCTCCTACTATTTGTGGTAATAAATATTTTATCACTTTTATTGATGATTTTTCACGGTATGGCTATCTTTACTTGATTAAAGAAAAATCAGAAGCACTTGAAAAGTTCAAAATCTTTAAAATTGAGGTTGAAAAGCAACTAGGAAAGGTGATAAAAGTGGTACGTTCTGACTGTGGTGGAGAGTATTATGGTAGATATGATTCTATTGGACAACATATGGGGCCTTTTGCAAAATACTTGCAAGATTGTAGAATTGTTCCACAATACACCATGCTTGGTACTCCTGAACAAAACAATGTAATCGAAAGGGGGAACTGCATTCTTAAGGATATGACGAGAAGCATGATGAGTAGATGTAATTTACCAGAATTTTTGTGGGGTGATGCTTTGAAAACAACCCTCTATATACTGAACAGAGTTCCTAGTAAATCAGTTCCCAAAACACCTTTTGAGCTTTGGACAGGTAGAAAACCCAGTCTGAACCATTTGCGTGTCTGAGGTTGCCCTATGGAGGTTAAAATATACAATCCCTTTGAGACAAAGCTTGACCCCAGAACTAGTCGTTGTTTCTTTATTGGATATCCAGATCGAGCCAAAGGATACAAGTTCTTCTGTCCTGGCAGAGGTAATAAAATTGTGGAGTCCATGCATGCAAAATCCCTTGAGCTTGATGTTGTTGAGCATGTCATTGCATATGATAATATTGATTCTATAATGCCTGATGTTGTTACTTTGTCATTGCCTAACTTTGACAATGTTAGCTCATCCACTACTCGTGGAGGTTTAGCTCCAAATGAGAATGTGGTTGAACATCTAGTTGAAAATGAAGTTGATCCTCCTGTTATGGTTGAGGTTGCACAAGCTGCTGAGCCAGTTGAGCAAATTCATGTTAGAAGATCAGTAAGACAAAAGAGACCTGTTATCACTGATGATTTCATAGTTTATCTTAGTGAGGATGCTTATGATATGTTGGTATTGTTATTGATCCTAAAAATTATCTAGAAGATATTACTTGTTATCAATCTAGCATGTGGACAGATGCAATGCATGATGAAATGAAATCCATGGTAAATAATGATGTCTGGGCACTAGATGAGTTACCAAGCAATTGTAAGGCGATTGGTTGCAAGTGGATATTCAAAACTAAGAAGGACTCAAAAGGTGAAATAGAGAGGTTTAAGGCGAGACTTGTGGCTAAGGGCTTCACACAAAAAGAGGGAATTGATTTTAATGAAACTTTTTCTCCTGTTTCTACTAAAGACTCTTTTAGACTAACTATGGCTCTTGTAGCACATTTTGACTTGGAGTTGCATCATATGGATGTTAAGGCTACTTTTCTGAATGGTGATCTTAATGAGGAGGTGTACATGCAGCAGCCTGAGGGTTTTGTGACAAGTGGTAATGAGAATTTGGTTTGTAAATTGAGAAAATCCATTTATGGTTTGAAACAGGCTTTCAGACAATGGTACTTGAAATTTGATGAAGTGGTGACTTCCTTGGGTTTTGAAGAAAATAAAGTTGATCAATGCATCTATCTTAAGGTCAATGGGAGCAAATTCATCTTTCTTGTGTTATATGTTGATGATATTTTACTTGCTAGTAGTGATCTTAATCTACTTCATGAGACCAAACTTATGTTAACCAAGTACTTTGATATGAAAGATCTTGGTGAGGCATACTTTGTGTTGGGAATTAAAATACACAGAGACAGATCACGTGGTGTATTTGGCTTGTCCCAGAAAGCTTATATCGATCGAGTCTTAGAGAGGTTTAATATGCTGAACTGTAAGCCAGGGGATGTTCCCGTCACTAAAGGTGACAAATTCAATAAAGATCAATGTCCTAAAAATGAGATCGAGCTGGCAAAAATGAATGAGAAACCTTTTGACAGTGCATTGGGAAGCTTGATGTATGCTCAAGTGTGCACTAGGCCTGACATTGCTTTTATAGTGGGCGTCTTGGGACGACACCAGTCCAATCCTGGGAATGATCATTGGATTGTTGCTAAGAAAGTGATGAGATATTTGCATAGAACTAAAGAGTATATGCTTTTTTTAGGAGAGTTGACAACTTGGAAATAGTTGGGTATAGTGACTCTGATCTTGCTGGATGTGTTGATGATAGGAAATATACTTCTGGTTACATTTTTATGCTGGCTGGAGTTGCGATATCTTGGAAGAGTAAAAAGTAAACTTTTGTTGCCTCTTCTACCATGCAGACATAGTTTGTTGCTTGTTATGCTGCTGCCACTCATGCTATTTGGTTGAGAAATTTAGTGTCTGGACTTCGCATTGTTGATTCCATTGCTAAGCCACTAAAACTTTATTGTGATAATAGTGCAACTGTATTCTACTCCAAGAATAATAAAACTTCTAGCGGTTTTAAGCATTTGGAATTGAAATATTTAACAGTTAGAGATCTTGTGAAGAAAAATGACATTGTTGTTGAGTACATTGGTATTAATTTCATGCTAGCTGATCCTCTAACCAAGGGACTTAGGCCCATTGTGTTCAAAAACCATGTTGAGATCATGGGTATAGTGAGTTCTTTTTATGTACTTGGTTAGTGGGAGTTTATTCTTTATGTTATTTTCTTAGTTTGTTGTTTTTATTTTGGACACTTTAACTGTCAGATTGTCAAAGTACTTTCTATTTTGAGCAACTGATATTGCAATGAATATTATAATTATTGTTTTTCATTTCTTATTTATATTTCAATTGTTAAAATTGGGACTCAGTGTCATTGGAACCACTATGCCTATGGTCGACACTAGTTTGGAGTTGAGGTATGATTTTAAGCTCGGTGTTGTCAGGACCACTGTGTCGGTGGTCAACACCATATTGGAGCAGAGGCATCATTGTAACGCCCAAATTTAATTAATTAGTTAATTAAATTATTGAAGGATTTAATTATTGGATTTAGAAGAAGTTTGAGAATGTATCGAAGTAGTTGAATTTGTCAGTGTGATTTTAAGAGGCGCATTTGGATTATTAAGTTAAATTCAGATTTTTAGTCAGTTAGTCGGAGAAATAATATTAAGAATAATATTATTATGGATTTTTTAATTAAGTTGGATTTTGAGGTTGTGTGTTAAATAGTAAATTGGAGGTGTGAAGTTTAAGCCCATTAGATATAATAATAATATTATTATTGTTATTATTGGATTAAGGGAATAAATAAAAAGAATGGTAAAATAGACTTTTGTGGCTGTACGTGATAAGAGAAAACAAAACAAGGGTTTGGAAGCTCGGTGGTTGAAAAAGGGATACGAGAGCTGTGTCGAGAAGGAGAAACCGAAAGGATTACGCAAACCGGAAAAGCTGGGATTCGACCGGAATTGTAGAGCGGACTCCTAATAAAAGGTAAGGGTGGGGTTCAAATTATATAACAGGAAATATGATGATTAGTATGTGGGATTGGGGTTGTATGAATTTCGGTTGTGTGAATATTGTTTCCTTTGTAGTGTTAATTGTGATTTTATAGTGTTAAAATTTATGTTTGATTGTGACTGAATTGGTATTGAAAATCTGTGAATGAAAATTATTTGGTTGGAAAAATTGTGGTTGTTTACGTCAAAACGATGTTGGAAAGACATATAAAAAAAAAATTGCCGACGGGTGTCTGCCAAACGGCAATTGGGTACAGGAAGGGGGAGCCGATCGGCACCCATGTGTGTGTGAGAGGGTCTGCCGAATGGCAGTGTAGTTGGCTTATTTTATTCTGTCCTGAATCGTGGCATAGCAGGTAGCATGATTATATGTATACATAGTATTATGTTACATATCTATTTATGTCATAGTAGGAATAGCACTACAAATTGGCTTATAATCTGTAAATTAATTAGTTTGTTTCTATATATTAATTACAAAAGAAGTTCTCAATAGTAGTTAGTATATATTCATAGCAGGTAATGATGATGTAGTGGCTGGTAGTTCTATGTAAGAGATGTGAATAATCAACAGGATAGCAGAGCAATTTGGTATAACCGTGAGTAATAATAATACAATAATAGGTATAATAATTAGTATATTAATAATAATATATTAATTAGTAATTTTGGATCTAGTAAAATATATTTATATAATTGAATTGATTAATCTAACTTAAGTTAGTATATATATATATATATATATATATATATATATATATATATATATATATATATATATATATATATATATATATATATATATATATATATATATATATATATTATATATATATATATATATATATATATATATATATATTTATATATATATATATATATATATATATATATATATATATATATATATATAAGTTTAGTAGAATAGTTAATTTACAAAAACAGTACCGATTAATCGAATTAGTAGAATTAAACGGTATAATTAGTTAACCGAAATTAATTGAAAATTGTCGGAGTCGGTCGTGTATATTGGTAGGTATTTTCGGTTGGTTTGTTTGTTATGATTTTGTCGAATAAATTAATTTGTAGATGCGTTTGGATTGTTCCGGGTTATGGAAATGTATTGCGGATGCGTTGTTAATGAACACGTTGTTTTGAATACTTGTTGTGGATTTTGTTGTTGCCAAATATATTGTTGTTTTATGCAAAGTTGTAGGATGTTTCAGTGACGATGTATACCTCTATCTATTGGTATAGCGACGATATAGGCTTATGCCTTTTGTGACGATGATGTTGTTGTTGTATGTGTTTGTTGCATTTATATACATATGCATTTTTTGGCGATAGCCTGGATTGGCAAATTAGTGACGAAGGCTTATGCCTTGATGCCTCGGTTTAACTGGCAATTGGCGATGGGGGCTGAAGCCCTGGGTACCACATGCATGTGCATAGTTGTGTTGCATTTTGAGTCATTGTGATGTTAATGTCGTTATGAGTTGCTGTGGATATAAATTGTGTTGGTTTGAGTTGCGGAATAATTATTGTGATAATTGTTGTTGCCGATGTTTGTTATAATTGTTGTTACAAATTGTTGCTAAAGTTGTTGTTATAACTGCTTTTGCTAGTTGTTATTATAACTGTTGTTTGGAAGTGGTGGTGATTGTAAGATTCCTGTCTAATATATTGATTATCATACTTTTGTTTATATTTTTTGATATCTCACCCCTTCTGAATGATGTTTCCCTACCATGGGAAATTGACAGGTACTCAAGGTAGCGGTGGAAGTTTGAAGTGATTTTATGAAGTCTTTACTCGCTGTTATTCGAGTTGGTGTCTTGCTCTGATACGTAGCACTCGGGGGGATAAGGCGATTGTTTTATTTATTATTTTGTTTGCTGAATTTTTAAGTGAATTATGTTTTAAATTGTAACTTAAAGTTACCGTGCAATGATGCTACGACTTGATTTGAATATTTATGATGTTTGATGATTCCGCTGCGAGTTAATTAGTTAATTTGAAAGAAAGTGATTTTTGAATAATGATTTAATTGTCCGTTTTAAGTTGCGTGCTATGTATCTATATGAAGGCAAATAAGTCATAATTGTTTTTGAATGACGAATATGTGATACCTCAAATGAATTTGTTTTGAATTTATACTCTGATTTTTATTATAATTACCGGGTAGATTTGGGGTGTTACAATCATGGTTTATATAACCATGCAATTTCTTTGGCTTTAATGTATTTGAGAGAAATTGTTAAAGAATAACAAAGAAAATAGCAGTTGGTTGTTGGATCACATGGGCATGCTATTTTCTTGCCACACTGATGACTAGTTGACGGGGTCTGTAGTATCTGTAACCATGGAAGGTTTTATGTCAATGAAGAATATAATAATTGTCATGATTCATTACAGCTTGATTTTTGTTGGATAGAGTCATATTCAGATCCTGCACCTGGAATCATGCATTTCCTTAAAATGTGGCCGAATTTTAAGGAATTAGTCATTAATCCGAGAGTCATTTTAAAATGTATTTTTAAAATTAAAATCACACAATTGATTTTTCTCAAGTGGGAGAATGTTAGATTTATTTATATTTTATGGGCTACAATCAATTACTATTTAGTTTGTGAAATTGTGATAATCATGATTTTGATGGGGGTGTATAAAGTATAAGTAGGCTCCTCTATTGGTTAAGTGATCTTTTTTAATTAAAGTCTGAGTATCTGAAACCTGATTGGTGTGGGAAAAAGTGTGGGCTTTTAACCCTAGGCCCATAATGGATAGGGACTAGGGTTATATATATTATTTGGTTAGGTTCCCTCTGTAATCACGAAATCAGAAACATAATTGACGGCTCCACATCTTGCCCCATTAAGAATTGTGAAAGGGAGTGTGAGATACAGAGGAAGATCCGGTCATTCATCTTTTCAAGGATCTAATCAAGGTGACAATAATGACAATCTTTATTCCCAATTTATGTCTACAACAAGTAAGTATTGATGTTCTAATTTCATATAATTGATCCACAAAATTATTCCGCTTACAGTCCACACTATAAGGTATGATTTATCTTCTAATTTTTCAATTTTAATTTGGCATTGAGTAATATTCTCGTAAATTCTAGCATGGAATTAAATAAATGTGACTATTTTGCTTGGTATTATGATAAAGTGAAAGATGATAAAGATATATTTATCATGAAAAAAAAAGTTTGAAAATTTTAGCAAAAAAATAAATCAAAATCAAATTGCATATCGACTACAATTACTTACTTGGAGGGTAGTCACATTCATTCTATATTTCAGATTTCTAACTTGAAGTTATATCTACGAGAGAGTTTTGCAAATTTGTTGAGGACCATTCGCTAAGAAAACAAGATGGTTTCTTAGCTAATATTGAACAAAAATTCTAGACAAGTTGTCAAGAAATTTGCTTAATGAATTTAATAAAAGGTCAAAAGCAAGATATTTTCTTTATATTTTAATTATATTTAAGTTATTAACCCCATACTTATTCTCAATAAAATAACAAGATTGTTGGGAAAATAAAAAATAGAGAAAAATGAGAAACAAAAATGTGAAAATTGTTAAAACACATAATATATTCTCAAATACTCCCAGATCCAATACACCAACATCTTCCAAAATAAATATTTAACTACTTAAATTACTATAAATATTTAACTACTTAAAGTACTTTTGACTAACACATCTGGTAAAAAAGTTTTTATATATATATATATATATATATATATATATATATATATATATATATATATATATATATATATATATATATATATATATATATATATATATATATATATATATATATATATATATATATATATATAGCATTTGGTTCTCTCCTCCATCATTAAACTAAGTGATGTGAGACTTAAATATTTTTTTAATCCTTTATATAGGTTTGAACTCTCTCTTCCTTTACAAAATTAAGCAATGTGAAATTAAGCAATGTGAGACTTCTTTAACATATATATTTTCAACCAAACCTAAGAAAGACAAGTTCTCTTGATGTTTTTCTTTTAAATTTGTTTCCATTTTTCTCAAAATAAAAAGAAAAGAAAAACGTTTTTAATTGATTACAATTTACAAGTTAAATTTCAACTCGAAGAAAACAAATTAGGGGTGTTCAAAACCTAACCAACCCAACACAAAATCGCAAACCAAACCAAACCAAACTTAAACCGCAAAAAACCGCATTTAATTTAGATTTGTTTAGGTCATCTTTTAACAAAACCACACGGTTCGGTTTGCTTTACGGTTTGTATTTTGTAAACCGAACCAAATCGAATCAAACCGCATTATGTTACAAACTAAATTTTATTTAACTCACATCCAACCTAAACTTAAACCTATTATACCTTATCCTTATGCTTACGAACAATTTTCTCATCCTCACACATATGATTTCAATCTCGATCTTCTCAAATCTCTAATAGCATTATCACGCCTTCTTTGCCACATACAACTTCCCTCTTCTTCTCTAATCTCTACTCTCTTATGTTCTTTCTTTTTCACCTTCTCATTTTTATGCATATGTTCCCTATTTCAGTTTCGTTTTTATCGCACATCTTCTTCTCTAATCTCTTACAGTATGTTTGTATGAGGTAATTGAAAATTTTAAAGGAATTTAGAATAAATGATTCAATTGAAATCCATTCATTTTTAAATTATTTTGTTTGGATGTAGTATTAAGATAATTCATTGTTAGATTTTTGGGGTCATTTATTTATAAAATTTAAATTTTTTGGACCAAATTAAAAAATTGAAAATTTATTTTTGGGGTCAATTTTGTAATTTTTAAAAATATGAGGACTAATTTGCAAAATTGAAGAAATAATAGTAACAAATACATTCTATGGAGTATGAGAGGAATTTCAAATTCTTTGGTTTTTGGTGTCATTTCAAAATGATTAAATTTAACTTAGATAAAATACTCCATAAAGTTCCATCAATTTAACAATTCTTCATTTTTGTATCCAAACGATAAATTTTGTGCAAATCATTTTAAATTCCCTTAAAACATTACATTACCTCATTAAAATGCTTCATCAAAACGCACTCTTAACTCTTTTGTTTTTTCTTTTTCATCTTCACTAATATCTTGTCTCTTCTATTTTTTTTTTCATTATAATAATTTTTTATATAATTTTATGTTATTATTTTATGTTTATTATTTCACTTTTTTCTAATTTAATTTTTACAAATTAAATGAAAAGTTGTTGTCAAAATATGACGAGTTTTGTTGTTATTTGATAATGTATGAATGTCTAAATACAAAGTTATGTTGTCATCAATAAAATATTTATAAAAAACGAACCAATCCAACCAAATCAAATTGGTTTAGTTTGGTTTGGTTTTTTTCTAAAAGTCAATCAAATCAAACTAAACCGCACGATTTTTTCTGTTGCGGTTTAGATGATTTTTTTCTGTCAATACCACACTCTAAACACCCCTACAACAAATAATAGTAACAAAATTAATTATGCATGAATCCACATATTCTCTAAGAAATTTTGAATTCATTAATCCATTAGCATGAGAAGCTGTTTCTTTGCTTTCCGCATTTCATTTAGGCTATGTTTGGGAGTTTGGAGGGGAGGGGAGGGGAAGGCTTCCGAAATCGAATTTTGAAAATAATATAGAAAAATATTTGACATTTTTTGAAAAAATGATTTTGTTTAGAATGATAAAAGACTCATTATCATTACAAAATTTTTAATTTTCAAAATAGTATAACAACCTAAACGATATTTGCAAAATTTATGTAAGCCCTCCAAAACCCTCCAAAACCCTCATTCAATACAATTTTTGAGTTCCCCCATTTTATGGGGTTTTTGGTGTTATGAATAAAATCAAATCCTCCAAAACCCTCCTACCCAAAATCTTTTTATTCTTTTCACCCAATTCTTCCTATTTTCCAAAGTCCTCCCCTCCCTTCCCCTCCAAACTCCCAAACATAGCCTTAAAATCGTCTTAGATTTCAAGCTTTTTTGCTTCCGTGTTCAGATTGGTCCAATAATATACTAAATGAAATGCCTTGTAACAGAATTTGATATTCTTTTCTCCAGACAAATCACAACATGTTTTCAAGTAAGGAATTATGATATAGGAAAATGTGCGATTAATATATATTTCTTTACATAAAGTTTTTTAATTTTGGTAAAAATAAGATTCCAATTAAATACGTTCATAGTCATACTCTTACGGCTTATGAAGTGAATATTTTACTTTTGCTTTCAAATGCACATAGTATATATCTATGATGACTGATTAATTAATTTTCATAACATTAACCATATACATGAATTAGAGATGAGTTGGATTGATCAAATCAACAACGAGATAAAGAGCAATGCTCCTTCAATATATGATGAGATGGAACAATGGAAGAAGCATTCAATTTACAAAATACCCTCAGTAGTAACCAATCTAAACAAAAAAGCCTACAAACCACAAGCAGTTTCATTTGGTCCTTATCATTATGGAGAGGAACATTTAATGGCTATGGAAGTACATAAGCATAGAGCACTTGTTCATTTCTTAAAGAGATGTGAAAAGCCCATTGAGTTGGTATTCCAAGAGATGGAACAAGTGGTCCAAGAGTTGAGAGACTCCTACAAGCCACTTGATCCAATTTGGATATTGGACACACCAAAGTTTATTCAAATGATGATTCTTGATGGTTGTTTTACTTTGGAGATTTTGAAAGCTAATGATCGTGTTGCAGATTATGCAGAGAATGATCCAATCTTTAGTGAACATGGGAAGTTTTATATTTTACCATATATCAAGCGTGATATGCTTATGCTTGAGAATCAAATTCCTATGACTGTTCTATTTACATTGATTCAACTTGAAACTAGACTGGAGCAGGTAATTAATTATCAATTTTCAATATATATATTTTATTTTTATTTTTTTGGTTTTTTTATTCTTATTTTGACTGATTTTTATTTGGTGGAAAACATGAGTCATTACAGGAATATGATCTTGAGTTATTAAACCAGAAAATCGTAAAATTATTAAACCCTAGGACACATTTAATTCAAAGCTTGGGAAAATACATGCATATATTGGATGTCTATAGAAAAAGCCTAATTCAAGAAGAACCAAGCCATCCAACAACACCCGTGCCTGAAGACATAGAAGCAGGTGAAGAGATTATTCGATCAGCAGTAAGCTTCACGAAGCAGGAATCCGCTTTAAGAAAAGCAAAACATTGAGTCTGAAAGACGTATCATTCGATCGAGGTGTTCTTAGGCTTCCGATTTTGGTTGTAGATGACACCACTGAATACATGCTTCTTAATCTCATCGCCTTCGAGCGTCTGCATGTTGGAGCAGGTAACGAGATAACATCGTTCACATATTTTATGGACACCTTGGTTGACAATGCCATGGATGTTGCAATTCTTAACCGGAACGGGATCATTATCAATGGTCTTGGAAGTGATAAAGTTGTTTCGAAATTGTTTAATTCGTTGTCGAGGGATATAGCAGTGGATCGACAGGGAGTACTTGAGGTGGTGAGGACACGTATGAGTGGCTTTTGCAAGAAGCCATGGAATAGATGGCGTGCTAATCTTATTCATACTTATTTTAGAAACCCTTGGGCTATTGTTTCTCTTATTGCTGGCATTTTACTTTTTGTATTAACAAGTATTCAAACAATATACTCTGTCAAACAATCTTATCAAAGCTCAGGCCAAACTAACTCAACAACTAGTTTACCAATTACTCCAAGGCCTCGTCATCTTCTATAATTATTAATCACCCTATGTTTTCTCCTTTGATTTTTATATCTGTGTCATTTGTTTTTATTTCAATATTGACTTGAATATTTTATGAAATTGTTGTTTGATTTGTCATTGTGACTTTATTTAAATATTGTATTCACTAGGACCCCTTTCTCTAAGAACCATAGTGCATAAAGAAAAAAAAAATTATATTCACTAGTTATTTTGATATTTGTTTCATCTTGTTTACTCTATCCGGCATCCGCCTTATTTTATGCATTCAATTTTAGTTAGACATAATTTTGAAAAAAATATAACTAATTTTGTTTATTTAGATGATAAAATAATTAATTTTTTATTATTTAATAATAGTACTTAGTTAAATAATAAAGTAAAGTGAAATACCACAAATAATTTTATTGTACTAAAAGACTATTGAATGAATCATTTAAAACTATAAAATATTATAAAAATGACACTTATAATGAAATTGAAGAGTAATTATTAGAAAATTCTAAAATGACAAACGAGAATGGGAAGGACTTTGAGATGGTACAAATGTGAGATAAAACCATTACTAAAGATAACTTGAAATGTGTGATTAGTCAAAATTTATTCCAAGCATTAAGGAAGGTTGCGGTATTCTTCTTCAAATCAAATATTATCTGAATGAAGATTGGAAAGTCAACATCAATCACATCCATTGAGAAGCCAATCAGTGTGTTGACGCCATAACAAATTAGAGCTTGCACACATTGGCCTACAGATTTATCATGATTATCGAAATGATCTTGCTAAATTTCTCGCTAGGGATGCATCTGGAACCTAAGCCTACGAGGTTGTAGATGTTTAACTTTTTCTTTTTTGGGCTTAGGCTCTCCTTTCTAAAAAAAAAACTCATCCTAACAAAAAAAATTATTTATTATTCGAAAATCTCATAAACTAATAAATAGTTAATCATTAATTACATTTGGATTTATTAGTAATGTTTTTTTCAAAAAGGAAGCTTCTTCTTGAAGTTGTTAGACTTGAAGTAGTTAAATTTTAGTTATCTTGAAGATTAGTCTTCGTCTCGCCCTTTGGTTGCTTTGGAAAAGAGGAGAAGTGGGGGTGGGGTACTACTTACACACACTCTAACGCATAAGTTAATAATTTCAAAGATGAGAAGTATAAATTTTAAGGTTTAATATATTTTTTCATCTCGTGTCTATTGGTTGGGGTTCATAGTTGGGGTTCATAAAGATCCCTTAAATTTAAAAACGACCAATTTGGTCCCTCCACTTCACTAACTATTTCAAGTTTATCCTTCTTATCCGTTTGTTCGTAAATGTTAATTTTTTTAATGTTTTATCCTAATCAGCAGAACATGGCAGCCACGTAAGATCACATGTTATAAATCTTGGTATCTCTTTTTGAAATCCCCGTAATGCTATTTTGTGATTCTTCTTTAACTTTATGGATTCGAGTTCATAATAGTTCTTCTTCAAACTTGGTTCTTTACACATCTTCAGCAACTTTACATTCTTCTTCAAGTTAAGACATCTCCATTCCGAGAATATAAAAAAAGAATATTGTCTGCAATTTCTTTTTCATTTCCAAAATTTTCTGGTAATTATGGAGAAGACAATAACATTTTCTAATCAAGGGTTTATTCATCTTTTTCGAAGAAGCAATGGAGTCCTAATTATTTTTGTGGAAACTTGATCTTTATTAAAAGGGCAACAACAATTAAGAATTTCGGGAAGAAATTTTGGGGATGTCCACACTATAAGGTATGGTTTATCTTCTAATTTTTTAATTTTAATTTGGAATTGTGTAATATTTTAGTAAATTCACGCAGGGGACTAAATAGATGTGACTATTTTGACACACACATAACAAATAAGCCTCACAAAGAGAATGCAACTACCAGCTCCTTTTTAGAACACCAAGAGATTGGTGCTCCTCCGAACATAAAGACATAACCAGTCGTAGACTTTTGATCATCTTTATCTCCACACCAATTAGAATCGGTATAATCGATAAAATCCCATTTTTTGTCCATATCTTTTGCGGGAAAGAGAATTTCGCAGCTAAGAGTTCCTTTTACGTATCTTAGGATCCTCTTAATTGCTGCAAAGTGAGACACCTTCGGTCTCTCCATTAATCTATTCGAAATATCGACACTAACCGCGTATTACACAAGAAACGTAATGATCCAATTAATCTTCTATATTGCGTTGGATCCACATTTTGCTCACCTTCACTTTTGGACAGCTATAACCTTGTTTCAGTTGGTGTATTGGTAGCATTACAATGTTCTATATCACACTTCTTCAATATCTCAAGAGCATACTTTCTTAGATGCATGAGCAGTCCCAGTTTTAACTTGTGGAACTCCATGCTCAAAAAGTAAATCATAATCCTAAGGTCACTCATTTCAGACTCTTTCATTAATTCACTCTCGAACTTAGAGTTTGTTACTAGTTATAAGGTATAAGCAAAATAAGAGTGTGTCATTAACATTAAGAGTTCCATCAACATGAATATTATTTGGTGGATAGGTATTGAAGCTACGCAACCACTTAGAAGTTGTCAAATTGGAATAAATTTGATTCGCAATGGAAAAATAGGTATCTCCATTCTCCTGTACTAACCTGGTATTGGAATGTGTGACCAAAAATAATAAAATAATTTAATTTTATAAAGAAAATAAATGGTTGTTTGTAATTAACAAAGGGCCAAACTAACTCACATTGATATATATAAAAACGATAACTTCACCAAAGATCAATTTTTTAAAAAATCATTTTTTTTAAAACTTAATGTTAATTCAAGAAATGAGATATTTAATTGGGGTAAATAAATTTATTTGTAATCTTAATTGTAATAATTAAATTGTTATTAAAATATTGAGAGTCTTGTTTGATTTGAAAAGTAATTTTAGAGAAATTTACTCAACAAAATAAATTGTGAAAATATACTTCAATATATAAAATTCAAAATACAATGCGAAAATAGTTTTTTTAATTAACTTAATTTTCTCAGAGTTAAAATTTTTAAATAAAATTAAATGATATAATTTTTGAAAAAAAAATGTTTTTACTAGAAAGAGTAGTAAATAATTTATGCTTCTAATTATTTTAATTAATATAATTTTGGCCTTTTAAATAAATACATAAAAAAATAAAAATAATAATTTTTTGATTTTTGTTTTTGAATATTTTTAGTATTGAAAAATAGTTACAATTTAGAAAATTTTAAATTTAAATAAAAATATTGAATACGTTTGACTTATATTTGTACTTATAATATTCTTACTAAATATTAAATATGTTTATAAAAAATATTTTAATGATGATTTAATCAAAAAATAAAAATATTTATGGTAAGAATTTCTTTGTATAGAATATTTAAATGTTAAGCATAATAGAAAATAATCTAATATGTTGTTCTTGATATGGAATTTTCAATTTAAAATTGGGCATACCTTGAAATTCAACTTCAAATGCCTTATTTTGATCACGCATAACTCCTTGCTCAAATTGAATTAATAAGTTATTTAGGACTTTTTGGAAAGCTTAGAGGACATACTTCAATTCATTTGTTAAGATCTTAAGAATTCATCTTGGATCTTGGTGAAAATTGGCCATAAAATTGAGAAAAATATTAGGGATTCATACCTAAATGTTCTTTGATAGGAACTTTATGAATCCATATCTCTCAAATGGTTGATCTCTTAAGAAAATTTTATGTGTGACAAAGTTGTTTATTGGATCAAAATCCACAACTTTCATGTTGAAAGTTTTCTTCAGTTTGTACTTGAAATTTGAAGTTATTTACCTATGAAGTTAGGACAAAAAAGCTTAAAAACACTTAAAAAAAATTTAAGTCTTTGAAATTTCTAACTTTGATTTTTGTTGACATTTTTATCCTTGATTGATTTTCTTAATTTTTCTTGATTAAATGACTTCAATGATCATATGTTGATGATTTAGATCCTTAAAAGTCCATAGTTGATCAAAATTCTAAAAAGTCAAAGGTGATCTACAACAATTGACTTTTCTATATGAACTATGTTCTTGGAGATTTCAAATGAATCAAGTTCTCCTCTCCAAATGAATCATGTAAGTGGATTACATTGTTGAATTGAAAACCCTTGAATCATGTTTTGAGTCATGGAGCCATGTCCGGGTCAAAAGTCAACTTTTTAGGTGAATTAGGTAAAAAAAACTAATTGTGGACCAGATGAAATTGAGGTTAGTTGAACTTGAATTGAAGTATATCTTGCATTTGATATCAATGTAGGAATCATTTGAAGATGTTTGAGTTCTTTGGCTCATGTCTTGAAGCTTTGTGAGTCTTCCCAAATGAAAGCCCTGATTTCAGTCCTTGATAGGCTCAAAACTCAAATTTAGTACCTTTGATGAATTTGAGGTTTGATGCCTTGAGATTTGGGAATTAAGGGGCATTGTTGAGGATCAATTTCAACCATTGATTGATTATTTTCCTGAATTTCCTGACTTGAAAACCCTAATCTAAGTATTTGATGAAGTAGTTGAGATGTTATATGATGTAACATTTCAATGGGGTAAAAAGTAGAGTATGATAGAAACGAGGTAAAACTTCTTTTCCAATTGAGGTAAAAGGAGTTTTTATAGTAGTGATTGTGCATGATACTCCTCCTTGTTTCAAACTCAACCATATTTTTGGAACCTCTTAGGAAGAGAACGAGGATGAACTCTGTCCATGTGGGATTAAGAGAGAAAAACTCTCATCATTGGTAACATGTCATTGCCTTCCCTTCCATAACTACCATGGTCGCTTGAATTTTCTCCTACAAATACATTTCGCAATTTAAAGTTGCGCTCCACATGACTTGTCCATCCAAATGCATCTTATCCTTCACTTCTAAGAGGATAAGTAATAAACAAACCATAATTCTTGGAAACATGACTATTCCCACAAGAACAATTAACAGTAACATTAAGAGTTCCATTAACTGGAATATTATTTGGTGGATAGCTATTGAAGCGACGCAACCACTCAGAAGTTGTCGTATTGGAATAAATTTGATTAGCAACGGTAAAATAGGTATCTCCTATTCTAACATGGTATTGGAATGTGTGTCCTAGAAACTCATCATTGATGCAATCACAAGGGAATGGAACATTCACTCTTGAATAGGCTTGGAGAACATTTTTGTTTATGATTGTGTCTGTGTTGTAGCTGACAATATCTTCAGGATGACATTGGCTTTGAGACACTTGATGAGATCCCTTTCTAATGGGACAGGTAAACTGACTTCAATCTTTACTGTTTAGGTAGGTTTTGTCGCAATTTGATCTTTCGATTGTGTTTCATTTTTCAAGCAAGCTCTAGGTAGGTTAGCATTGGCGTAATTGGTTCATCATATAGATGTTTTGGTACTTGCTCGTTAGGTAGACGGTCTAAACGACGATGTCGAGTTTAGTGAAGAAAGGTTTCCCTAGGATGCACTTATAGACGCTTTCACAAGGGACTATCAAGAATTGCATTTCTACTACTCTTACACCCCTTCCTTCTTCTAAAGAGACTATTAGTTCTATACTGCTCCCAGTATGAATAATGGAATCTTTGAACGCTAGCAGATTTATGCCTTCGTAAGGGCATAATCTTCCTTTATCTAATCACAATTCCTCAAAGAGAACGACAAAGAGACTAGCGCACATAATGTCACATGAACTTTCTTCGTCAATACCTTGGTCATTATCACCAACGGAATCACTTTGTTGGGGATACCGACCACTTTTTCTTTACATTAAAACCATAGAATTGGTCTTTTGTATTTAGGCCCTTCCTTTCTATCATTCGATTTTGATCTCGAGCTCTTCTCTTCACGGGTCTTCTAAACGGTTTCACCAGACAGGATAATCCTTTAGTAATCGAGGAGACGATGGAAGGTGGCAAGGTGACGAGGGTTGAAATCGATGTGGTGATTTCAGTCGCAGGACTGACATTAAGTCGAGATGCCAGCAGGACTGATATTAAGTCGAGATGCCATGCAATGGGGCAACAGAAAGGAATTGATGAATTCGACGTAAAATTTCTGAGAGTCGAGCAATTGTTTCCCACAGACGGCGTTACCATTCCGGTGTCAAATAGAAGATTGATCACATGTCAATGCAAAGCTCTCCGATGCGGTAGTGTTGATCTCCGGTACATTGGAATGGAGGTGCTTCCCAATAGCACATCGCGAAGTATGGAGACCGTTGGATTGGATCCTATGGCTGATGGTGAGCAAGTGGCTCAGACCAGGTTTGCAGCCACCTGTCCACCAATCTTGTATGAGGGTGTTCTTGATCGGGTCTTTGGCATTGGACCGGTCTTGCTAGATTGTTTGGCCGGCCTGGAACAGACACTATCATTCGATTTTGAACTCAAGACTTCAAAGTTGTGTCTTTCATGTTCTAGTGATTATTACCTATTTGTCTAAACAGAATAAACAATACATCTAAAAACTTCAAAAAATGCCGCTTTTTATTTTTGGAGATGGATTGACCAATCATTGTTAACATTTGTATTCTAAATTCCTACTCATATCATATCTATCTTCCTGACATTAAATTTACAAGATTTGGATTTTTGTATATAGAAGTGATATCCCATTCCTCAGTTGTTGAAGTTAATGTAGTCAGAGCAACTACAACATAGCTCATATTTGGACGCTGTTGTGGATCACTCTCTGTGCATGCTTTTGCAAGTTGTGCCATCTGCAAGTGCAACAAATTGCTCAATCTTATTCTAGTCACAATCACCAAAAAAAAAAATATAGTATTTTATACCTTTAAAACTGAATCAATTGAATAGTTATCTCCAAGCCTAGGATCCACCAGTTTCTTAAAACCTTCTATAGGATTTGGTTGATCATAAACTTCATCAAACTGTCACACATGTCACCAAAAATAATCAAAATATATAACTCTAATTCAAACTCAAGGACTACATGTGCATTTGAAAATATTATAGATATTGAAGTCGAGAATTACCAAAACTACAAGGCCTTTTAAATCAGCACCAGATTCACCTCCCATTATCACAGCTCCTTTAGCAGAAATTAGTTCATAAAGAACAACTCCGAAAGCATATACATCGATTTTGGAAGAAACACTACCATATGCATATCTACAATATAAGAAATAGGTGTCAATAACTCTGTATTATTGAAAAGTGAAGTGTTTTCAGTTTCACCATTTACTGGTGTGGCGAAGACATGTGGATTTGCTGCAACCACGAATTCACGCATACTAGAAGTCAACATGTTGATGATCGTGGGATCGAGATCAGACAATGCAGAAACATACATGTTTTGATGAGTTCTTACTTTAAAATAACGAGTATAAAATATTGACCGTCAGATCTTGATTCAACGATCACTTATGTGCTAGCAGCTTGAGAATTGTGAGTTAGCTACAATGTTATATTATCATAAAAGATGAAAACATAGTTGTAATCATACTCTGGTGGCATGTAACCAAATGTGCCTGCCATATTAGCAGTAGGAACTGATGAACTTCCTGCATCGATCAGCTTGGTTAATCCGAAATCTGCAACCTGATAAATAAATTAATAAAAGGCCTCTCAGAATTATCTCAGAAAAAAAGTATCAACCTCTAGAGAGTTATCTTTGAAAAAGAATGTACCTTAGCACAGAAGTTTTTGTCTAACAAAATATTTTCGGACTTTATGTCACGATGAATATAAGTAGGCACGGTATGCTCATGAATGTATTCAAGACCTCTTGCTGAATCCAGAGCAATTTTAGTCCTCGACGTCCATGACAAAGGTACTCCTTCTAAAAACATTTTTACTCAATCATTATATTATATAGTTATCATTAATATAATCACATTAACTAATGCATCAGTAGACGTGCGTATATCACCTGAACTGCGAAGATGTTGACTTAAGTTTCCATTATCAATGTATTCGTACACAAGGAAAAGCGATCCTTCAACGCAATATCCAATCAACCGTACCTATACATAATCATCAATTGACAATCATATATATAAGTATTTGTGCATAAATGATTTCTACAACAGACGATAAAATCAAATTGTTTTCATAAGCTATTACCAAGTTCAAGTGATGAACACGCGTCAACACCTTAAGCTCAGCTAGAAATTCTTTTGACGCTTTCATGTCCATCTTTTTTATTGCAGCTTTCTACGTAATTAGATAAAACTTCAGCTTTATCCTTATAGCATTATCATATCTAACATAATCAAAAGTTAAGACTAACAAAACAGATTACTAACCTCACCATTCAACACGGCGTAATAGACTTCACCGAAACCTCCTTGACCGATTTTGTTAGCCAAATTGAAGTTATTCGTAGCATTAGCTAGTTCTTCATAAGAAAACTCCCCTGATTTTTCCACCCTAATGCCAATGATATTAGCAGGACTCAAAGAATCTGAAGTTCCATATGTAGCATTACCAGAGACTTCAACAATTGCGCTGGTTTCTTCTGAGAGAAACTCTTGATTCCGTACGTTTTTATTTCGGTAACATGTGATATAAATAAAAAATCCTAATAGCATTAATCCTGCTACTGCTCCAAGAGATATTCCAGTGATAATTCCACCTGATAGACCTGATTATGTCGAAAAAATATATAATATGAGATAGAAGAAGATTAGCATTCTACTTTAAGGATATCTTTACCTTGAGACATCTGATATGAATGTCAAATTCAAGTATAACAACCATCAATGAAACTTGAAACTAACCTCCAGTGCTGCAAAAGGAAAACGAAAACGAGGCCATTGAGATTAGAATGTTATAAGAGTATGAAAAACTATTAAACTTCGTGTCAGTAAAAAAGAGAAGTTACCTTGTGTGAAAAGGCACATAGTTACCATTTGTGTCTGGAAATTGAAGAGAAAATAAAATGTGAGACAATATTTGAAAATTATACATTCGTGTAAAGACGTCGAAGAAACGGGTACACAACTATAAGCAGAAGCATGATGCAACAAAATATAAGACACCGGCGCGTGTCGGACACACAGTGACACGCCTACTACTAGAATATACAAGAAAATCATGAATTGATACCAGAAGACCAAAACACACATAGCAACAAAATAAGAACGTACCTTTCCCAGGAATATAAACCAAACCACTCCCTTGACTAAAATTCACACCAGGGTTATACTTCTGCAACAACTCAGCATTAACTTTAGTCTTATTCGAAATCGATTCCAAAGAATCCTCAATTCTAAGAGGATAAGTAATAAACAAACCATAATCCTTAGAAACATGACTATTCCCACAAGAACAATTAACAGTAACATTCAGAGTTCCAGTATCAGGAATATTATCTGATGGATAGGTATTGAAGCTATGCAACCACTCAGAAGTTGTCAAATTGGAGTAATTCCTATTAGCAACAGACATATAGGTATCACCTGTTCCAACATGGTACTGAAATGTGTGACCAAGAAATTCATCATTGATGCAATCACAAGGGAATGGAACATTCACTCTTGTGTAAGATAGGACCAAATCTTTGTTTTTGATTGTGTCTGTGTTGTAACTGACAATATCTTCGGGTTTTGTGACAAGGTTGGATTGCATGATTTTTGAAACATAGGTGAGATTTGAACCATACCATAGATAATAAGAAGCTAAAGCTGTATCACAAGTTTTGCTACATTTTGATTCTGTAGGGGAAAATTTAGAGGCTAGTAATAAGAATAGAAATGATAATATGAATTTGGTTGGTTCCAATTCCATTGATAAGAATTTAGGTGTGTTGAATATGCAAGAGAAACATGCAATGGAAAATAGAAATATTATTGTGAGAGAGTTGAAATCAATTAAGTATTTTTAGTGGGAATACAATTTATATATGTGATTTATTTTCATTTCTGTCACTTTCTATGCACTTTGACTTCTATAAAAGATTCTTAGAAATATTATAAATCTTACATCTAATTAAATTTACATATTTTAAAATAAGTTAAAATAATACTTTATCAAGTCAAATTTTGTTATGATGAATGTAATAATTTGTATAAAATGAATAAATGATATAAACACACTTAGTTTAGATGGGGAGAAAAAATTAATTAATTATTAAGGTGGTTAATGGAGCAATTTTGGAGTGCATTTTGTTGGTGTTGGTTTAGTGGAAATTAGTACTCCTAGAACAGAAGAGGCACGTTGGAAGCAACTCCCTGGTTGTTTCGGTTTGGGATGATAACAAAACCCACACGACAAGTTCACCGAAAATGAGTCAATTAATTCTCTCGGAATGTCGACAGAATACTTTTCCTACTTCAAGACTAGCACTAGTATAAACTTCTTCATGATGACTCAGACCCATCCTAGCAAAAATAATTATATTAAAAATACCTTTTCATCTCCTCTATTACAATCATGGGCCAATCCAAACATTGTATAATGAAGTATATTTCCAATAAATCATCTACTATTTATTTCTTGAAAATGAATTAAAATAACATTATTGTTAATTGTTTCAAAACATTTTTTTTATAAAAATTACAAAACAACATTTAACCATTACAAAATTAGCATACCGGACAAAAAAATTAAGTATTATGTTTTTATTTAAAATTATAAAAAAATGGAGCGTGTGTTATGAGTTCATATCCTCTTCATTTCTCAAAAGAAATGGACACTCCATTATTAAATATTGGTGTATAATGCACATATATTCTAAAAAATGTAACATAGATTAAGTAGAATTTTATTTTATATAATAAAAACATTAGTAATGAATCTCTCCCATTTGAGAGGTCCCCGACTCGCCTATTATATATAGATAGGTATCCATAAAACTTCGAAACAAAATGCTTGCGAATGAAAAGTTAAGGTAATTTTTCATTGCACCTTTATACCTTCTCCTAGGTCATATGTGAAATTTCTAAAATGTCCTCTGTTTTCGAAGATATATCTTCGGACGCACCAATTCTTCATTTTAGTTCAAAGTAAATTCGGAGATGTATCTACGAAGGGAATTGTAGGTTATGTTCGGAAATACATCTTCGAATTAAACTTTTTTAAAAATATTTTGGAGATGTATCTTCGAACTAGGTGAACATATTAAAAGCTCGCGTCAGACTCTCCCTTTTCTCCTTTTCTATTTTTCAGGAGAAAAAACCTTTCTCTCTCCCTCCCTCTACCCATTTTCAGTTCCCACTCAAGGATAATTTTGTAATCAACATCAGATCATTTACTTGTATCTTGTCATTCCTAACTCCCTCTAACTACTGCATTCAACACTTTACACCCTCACCAACATATTTTTCAATAAGTTTCTCAGTTAGCTTATTTTGAGTTTTAATTATTGTATTAGCTCGAATAGGCTAGTTTTAATGCATTAGATAGCATTAGCATTTGAAATAGATTATGTGTAGGATCTGTTTATGTGATCTGGGTGAATTTGGATGAATTTTGGATGGATAGGGCAGTTATGGAAATATTTCTGGCATGGAAGCTCAAAACAGAGCTTTTTTCGGAGATGTATCTTCGAAGTGTGTTATTTCTAGTATTTGGAGATACATCACCGAACTTTTTCCTTCTTGATGCACCGGTCTCTTTTCTCATGTTCTTTTCAAGGAAAATGGATGGAAACCCTAATTGCGTCAACATGATAAGACACGACCTTAAAATACTAATTGCATATGCTCGTCATGAGGGGCTCTTCTACATGAACAAGCTAGAGCCATACCTATGCCTCACGACAGGGAGGCATCGGGATCCTAGAGTCGTGTGCACCATGACAAGGATGCCCCAGTTGCACAACAAGTCCCAGTGGCTGAGGAGACCTCACTTGTAAACCCTTTCCAGGAGGGCCCACAGAAAATTCATTATTGATATACTTTGGAGATCGTGTGGCTCCGCATATCTGGGACAGGGAGGTATATTTTTAACTGTTCTATTTTTTATATTTTAACCAAATCCAACTAGATAGAGACTGTTATATTTTATTTTCAACAGGAACGTGAGTGTCTGAAATCTGTGAACCATGCCAGAAAGATTCACAGTCTTTTTCAGCCACATGATGACTGGTTCAAAAGTGTACTCTGGAACTCCGGTCTTGCAAGTCTTTGTGCTTTCGGGTACAACACCATCCACCATGGCATACAGTCTGCATTTGGTGAGAAATGGCATAGCAAAACGTCATCTTTCCATCTGCCCATCGGAGAGATGACAATTACATTAGATAAAGTAGCTTCCCTCTTACACCTTCCTATCAGAGGAAGGTTGTTTAATATTTCTAAGATTTTCAGGGCTGATGTAATGGAGATGATGGTGGTTTATTTGGGAGTTAACCCTGAGGAAGCCTTTTAGCAGTGTAAGAACCTAAAGGGTGCACATTCCAAGTTTTCTTGGTTGGCGAAGTTGTATAAAGATAACTTGGAGATAGTCGAAAACTCGAACGCCAATGATCTTTGGGTTGGCTACCACAGGGAGTGTGCACCGAGGTGCTTCTTCCTATTCTTGGTTGCCACGTCCATGTTTGTGGAAAAAAGTGAAACCTACGTTGATGTGGCTTACCTCAAGTATTTCATCAACTTGGAGTCCATTCACGAGTAGAAATGGGGGTCGCATGCTTGGTATACATGTACTCCAAGCTGAGTGAAGGTTCATGTTGGACGACAAAGCAAATATCAGGATCATGCACCCTACTTACGGTAATTTCCAAATTTCACTATTAAGTTAAAAACAACTTTTTTTCACACTTGTTACAAAAAAAATTTTATTCGTTTTCAAGGATGGATCCATGCCCACTATCACCGCATTCACGGGTTTGGAAGTGACCCTAAGTATACCGAGGATTACCCACATGCTTGCATGTAGATCCCGCGCAGCGGGAATGATGTTGTGGCGTCGTTCCTTGTGTATATTGACCGGACTCAGCATGATGACGTCATCCGGATACCATACACTACTCATTGGGACACTATTACATTCGACCATATTTCATTATATTCCTGATGGCTGGCATGTGGGACTAATATCATGTGCATGTATTTGTTAGAGCGGTGAATGCAACCGTTTGGGTACATGCAGATCATTTCGAGGTCCCTCCCTCCAGTCTGCTCTTGTCAGCATTGTTCACAGACAATTGGATGACATTCGGGAGGATTTTGAGAGTCGCCTGTTACTGGAGGAGAATCGGAGTCACGAAGCCAAAAAATAGTAGTCTTATGTGGAGGGTTACATGACTTAGTTCTATAAAGTGTCACACCCTTACATGACACCAGGCGCTCCTGGACGTCCACCTAGTTATGCTCTTGAGGAGATCCTGGAGAATGAGCGGGCCATGGATGATCACGCCATTGATGTCTTGTCGATCTATCAGAATATTATGTGGATGACATGAGAAGGCATCGAGTCTGGGTTGTTTGAGAGAGGTGGCGATGAAGTGGTTGCCCTAACACGTTCCATTCTTTCCGAGACTCGAAATGCCTTGGGTTACCATAGGCAGAGGAGAAGTCAGGGTGTTAGGATTATGCATACTTAGCAAACTATGTTTTTGCTTGTATTTTATATATTTTCATCGACTTGGAGACTAATTTTTGTACCATTATAATCTTTCGGATTAAATAACGCATTACTCGGTTTATAATATTTTTTATTAACCTTTAAAATAAATAACGACAATGTTAATCGATTTAAAATTATGTTGGATTGAAAAAACTATAATCTAGTTACACTGTCTTTACAAATTAAACATGCAGGCAAGAATTCCGAAATGTATCTCTAAAACACATAGTTCACAGATGCATCTCCGAACTATTTTCTTAAGAAATGTGATGGATGTCTAGTTTACTTAGTAAAAAATGTGACTTCGGAGATGTATCTGCGAATTTACTTTTTGTTTTACTCGGAGATGAATCTCCGAATTAAATTTAAACAAAAAATAATATTTTGTACATTTAGAGATACATCTCCAAATTCACAATACATATTACAAGGATACAATGAGAAATTGCCATAGTTAAAACTTATAAAAAATAGATGAAAAATTTCCTTCAAAGTTTCTCCCGTGAAATTTTCTTGTTTACTTGGGCTTGGGCTTGGGCTTCTTCAGTCCATACACTTTCTGAATGAGATTTTTCTCGTGCATTCACTATCTGTTTCTCTCACCTCCACTTTCTTTTTTCTTTAAAACTCTAACCTTTTCTTTTTGCACTATTTTAATCCGCTTAACGTTCGTGGAGTCTGAAGAATTACATATAGGAGTATAATTTGTAGATTATTTTCCGATACAACTCTTTATAATATTTAAATTTATTAGAATGTGCTATCATCTTAAATATACTCCCGGAATAAAGTGATATGTAGGAGGCAACCATTAAATTGGGAAAAATACCAAGATTAACTAACTATCATTCGATGACATATGGATCACTTATATATTATTTAGAGCTCTTGTATCGAACTCAGACACAAAACATTATTAAATATTTTCGAGAAAATTTTTTTGCCATCCATTATAATTCTATCCAACTTGATATTGCGGCACACCAAATATCCGATTTTTTTGCAAAAAACTGGTAATTAATTTTATCAACATAATTAGACTCTATTTGGTAAGATAATTTTTCAAATTATAACTTATAAGTTCATATAATAATAAAAGACCGATTTGGTAACTGTCTTCTTATCACGAGCTTATAGTAGATTTTACTGACTTATAACTTATTTTTCAGACGCTATTTCAAATAGTATTTTAGCTTATAACTTTTAACTTATAATTTTTATTTCTATTTTACTCTTATTATTTTAAATAAAACTCACTACTATCCTTTATAATTTAATTTAATTTAAAATAAAATAATTATATATTAAGTGTTTTTTTGGTCATTTTAATTTATCAACTAATTAAACCGCTAATTTTTTCAAACAGTTTAATTAAGTTATCAGTTATAAGTCATCAGCCATCAGGTATAAACTATAAACTATCAGTCATCAGCCATCTGTCATAAACTATAAATTATCAACTAACTTATCAACCATTTTTATCAAATCAAATAGACTACTCTCAATCATAGTTAATTAATGTAAAGATCATGGTCGGCAATTTTTAGCCTAAGTAACAACCAGCAACTTACAATGTGAATAAGCCATTAAATTCTTAGTGGGTTGACTTAAAGCATATCATATAAACAACTACTAAATTGAAACTTTGTTCAATAACCAATCAAGTGAGAAGAAAAAACCACCCAAAGAAAAAGTAAAAGATGCGTTTTAGGTCTATGAACTTGGTGCCACACCACACCCAATGTTGTTTTGCTACACTAACAATTTATCCACCAAGGCTGGCTCCACAAACCTTACTCCATTGTTGACCCTCCTACATTCTATCTTAATGATATTCTCACTCAATAATGCATATAAAATTAAAAATAACGAATGTTAGGATTTTTCAAAATTACGTTTGAATCGGTGAAGGTGCATAAACTTCAAAATGTGAGAGTTTGAACTATGTTTTTTTTTTTTTTTTTACAGGAAAAGAAAGAATAGAAAACGAAAGAAAAAAGTAATGGAAGATAAAAGAAAGACAAATAAATAAAAGTAAGGACTAGGGTCTCTCAACTAGCACCCTATCCGCATTAGCTGACAAAAAAGAAAGTAAATATCATTAGGTAGAATAGAAAATTCCATCCAAGATAGCGATTTAGTTGCGTCAATCTTGTTCAAATAATCAGTGACAACATCAGCTTCTCTCTAAGAATGTGTAAGAAGGACTTGTTAATCTCTCCCCAACTCATAACGTTTGAAATAATATAAGCAAAATCGTGTCAAGGATTAACTTTTGCCTTCAATAAATGGACAACAAGAATAGAATCAAAATATCAAACTAAGTCTCTGATCCCTTTATCCCATGATACTATGAGACCATGGTATAAATCAAGGAGTTCTACATGAACACTTTAGAAATACTACCACTAAAACCAACCAACCAGTTAACCAAAAACCATTTGGTTGCCTAAGCACAACTCCAAACCTATACGTGATCTGGAATATTCCTGACTACTGTCATCTACATTGAGAACTATAGGTATTTCTGCCACTGCATGCCAAGAAAGCCATCTACTATTCGCTACTACAACCTCTCGAGAGGGAAATACGTCCAATAGAGTCATCGCAATCTTGAAAATCTATAATTTAAGATGATAAATAGAGACATTGTCATTCTTCATGCATAGTTCGTTCATTGCCCCCCAAAGTAGTGAAATGTAATTTAGGTGGGTAAAGTATTCTTGTATCTTCTCCACATGGACTGGTGCGATATCATTGTCGTTAAATAGTTACTATGATTTTAAGCGGAAGTTTGCATGACGTTTGAAAGTTAAAGTTACAAAATATAAATGGATAAATGATAGATAAAGTTTCAGAGATATGAGAACTTGTCAGGATTGACTTTCATCCACCGATAAAATACATAATTTACCAATCAGTTACACACAATATAAACATTCATCAATATCATCACGTATCACTCACAACAGAGTTTATGTATAAGCTTCTTATGAGGTTTCAACCTTATTGTGTAATCGACGATCTCTCAGCCTATTAAACAATATGGTAGCATTAAGAATTGATACTTTATGTGAATGTTAAACTAAATCTATGTCTAGAATTTAGAATTTAACAGATGTTCATCTTAGATCAAGATTCGAACCGTATTTCTCAATATCAATTCAAATATATAAAGTTAAACACTGAAACAAAGATAACATCGATATCAATTAGTAAATAGATTGCATGTAATACCATGTTTAATAAAAATACATACCGTTACGATAAACTACATCTAATCCCAACAAGAAAGGGTTTTAGCTACTCATGGTAGCTTGATACAAAGAGAAGAATGAAGATGAACATGCATCAATTGTGATTTCCCAACGATTGATGCGAACCCAGCTTCTAATCTTCAAGAAGCACCATTTTCTATTGCTTTCAAACTCTTTATATCATGTTAAAAAATGTGGTTGAGCCTAATTTAAACCTACAAATTTGATTCGTAATGTGTCTATTTATAAACACATATTTCGACCATTCTGACGTATAACTCTTAACCCAAAAAATTACACTTTTCAATTATTATTATAAGACTCCCAAAAATTTGACAAATATTAACATAATAATTTATAACAAAAAAACTTGTAAAAATGATGTGTCAATTTTATATGATTATTTTTATTTTTAATAATAAATAAAAATAGTAATAAAAAAACAAGGATGTAAAAGGATTATTTTGAAATACACTATTCTCTCTCATTAAACAGGGAAACCCCTCCGCCTCTCATTACTCTTTCTTAAAATTTAAATGTTTTATTCATCATGTAGTTAAGCTGTTTGGTGGTGCGATGCAGTCTTTCCTCCACACCACCATTTTATACTTAGGGTTGTCTTTCTTCCGCATCATCGACGATGGCTTTGAGGTGGACACTTTCGGGTGGTTTCCCTGACGATTTTTGGCGATAGTTAATCTGATTGGTTATTGCACGCTCTAGGTAGACCGACAACCGATTTCTTCAGATTCAAAGTTGTGATCATTTTTCTATTTCATCTGTTTTCTTTTTCCAGTTGACTCCTCACTGAAATTTGGTTTACAGGTGGAGAAAGTGTTTGTTGTCGATGGTTGCGTGATGCAACTCGGTTGCGGTTGTGTCATCTCCTTTTCTAGTGGGTCTCCTAAACTTGGAGTTAGGCGCTAGTTTTTGGTGCAACTAAGCATCATCTTCTTTGATGTGTGAGTGTTGACTTTTCTGATTCTTAAATCTCTATTTGGTTCCAGATCTGTTGATATTTGCAAGTTTCAAGATGTTCTTTGTCTCCACTGCATCAAAAAAATTTTGGTTGTTCGGACTGGAGATGGTTTGTGGATTATTGCTTTGGTTCGAATTTACTACCTCTGCAGGCTTAAAAGCTGGTACCAGTAGTGTTCACAGTAGCTCGCGAGCTGTACCAATTCGTCATTGTAGAGATGAGGCTGTGCTTTGTAGGGCAAATACTGAGAAGAATTTCAGAAAGAAATTTTGGGGTTGTCACAATTATAAGGTAAGCCCTAGTTTTGGTTTGAGTATGTTAAAAGCTGGTAAAGAGGAAAATGATCCATGTTTGTTTGTTACAAGGGTTATTGCAAAGAGGATGTGGTTTTTTCAACTAGTGCCATGAAGAATTTGCAGAAGACAAATGTCAAGTTTTGTTGAATAGGTTGGAAAGCTTATCAAAGGATTTTGAAAATTTGAGGATTAGAAATGAAGAATTAGGGAATGTTGTGACTGAAATTCAAGTTCAATTGAACAAGATGTGGAAGTGGAAGATTATGTGTTTTGTAATGTTATGTGTATGGTTTTTTAGGATGTTTTAGGAGTTGGTATAAGTTATCTACTTTGAATTTGTATTTGTAACACAATTTATCAATTTAATTAGTTCTGCTTTTGGCATATCTTTATTGCTAGCAACATATTATTTGGTTTATAAATTTTTGGCTCAAACAGATATCAAAATGACACAACAAATCAGATTAACACAAACTTACATTAATTAATAATGTTGAAAGACATAGGAATATTTCCACAAAGGTTCCAAAATGCATTTGACATGTTTAAAATGACTTCAAAATACAGTACAAAATACCAAATTGTTACATTAACTGATCAAAAACCAAAAACTAAACAAAGTCTAATTAAGACTAGATGGTTCTCTTTGATGGGATCCTCTTAGTTGGGGTAGTCCTTCTGGTTGTAGGACCAATCACATTCTTTGAAGAAGATAATCTTGTTGGTTCTGGTGCTATAAAGGGCCTTCTTACACCAAGCTTCGATCACTTTCCAATTGCTTTTACATTTTCCCTTGAGCATTGTCCTGATACAACCTTTCCTCTAGAAGACTAGGTCGCACTCACGTAAGGCTATGTTGCTGAGGTCTGAGTTACAGACACATGATTTTCTCGAGCATTTCCCTATGTTGAATTGGACTGAGATGCTTCTATGTGGGTAGATGTTGTCTGACTTGCATTGGCTTGAGATGCAGGAGCATTAGTAGGTGTGGCCTGACTTGGTTGAGATGCTGGTGTGACCTTGCAGGTTAATTTTGCCATGTCTTACTTTTTTGAGCACTTGATTATAAATCTTGTCCTTCTCATTTTTGTGTCACTCCCATCAATCTCCCTTTGTTCAATATTTCTCCTTTTCTTTGGTCTAACAGGCATCTTCCTATACTTAAGTGGTTGCACATTTAGATATGGAGTCTTGACCCACAAATTCGATCCATTCATATGGTACAGAACATGGTTGTATACTGTCTTGTATGTAGAGATCCTATAGTATTTAGGAATGTAATCATCAAATTTAAAATTCCTACTCTTCATGGATGCCATTTCATGGACACATGGAAGACCTGTTAGATCCCATCTTCTGCAGGAGCAATGGAAATCCTTCAAATTCATAGTGAATGTTTCAGCTGGGTTTTCCAAATGCCTTACTTCAAACATATACTCATATGACATTCTACAAGAACAAAATAACAAGAAATGGCATCAATAACACTACTAACCAATACTATACATAACAGTAACATCCATAAGTTAGAAAAATTGCTAACATGTGCACATACCTGACAAGCCATAAGTTAGTAAAATTGCTAGTTATCTCAAGTTTCTTTATAATGTTGGGCAAAATATCATTACCAGATACATCTTAGAACCTCATTCTATTTTTTCCCATCTCTCCATAATGTAAGTTCTGATCTCCTCAAGCATTGTCAAAAGTGGTTTTCCTCTAAAGTCAAGAATGACACTGTTAAAGGACTCAGACGTGTTATTGAGCACAACATCACACTTGTTGGTTGTCCTAAAATATGATATACTCCATTATCTTGATATATTCTTCATCATATGGAGATATGCATTTTCATTGGCCAATCTCATTCTCTTCATCTCTCTTTCCCAAGCTAGAGCATATGTTGACTTTGCAGCCTTCCATATAATTTCCTTCAACAACTTACTAGGAAATATTTTCCTGAAATTATTATATAAGTGTCTAACACAGAATCGTTGTTCAACATTGGGAAACAACTCATCCATTGCAGGTAAAAGTGTAACACCCCATTTCTACCCGACAAATATATATAAATCAAAGTTTTCAAAATTTCTCAATAAACAAATGAGGCGTCACATAATAAAAACAAAACAAATCAACTCGTCGCATAAAGCGGATACATAGCACCTTTAAAACAGAATAACTTATTTTATTAAAACACAGCGGAATCACTTAAACGAGTATTCAATAAAATATCTTCAGTTAACTTATCATTTTGTTCAACCAAGATAACACAATTAAACAACAACATCATGAATGACATAAATCGTTCCCCCCAGAGTGCTACGTATCAGAGCGACAACCGACTCGAGTAACGGCAACTAAATCTTCATACTTGAATACCTGCACGTTACCAATATAAAGGCAACGGCGAAACAAGAGAAAAGGGTGAGATATCAAATCATATAAGTGGGCATATGATAAATTGCATGCTAGGATTCAGACATATAAAATCATCACATCACAAGTATCAATAGCTACTATACACATCATACTTCTACAGTTCATTAATCTCACATACTTTTCATCCCACAACAAGTCATAATCATGTAAATAGTATCCTCTAATAAATTTCACATATTCAAGTAAGCACAAAATTCAATAGTATAATACTCAAAAGATTCAATACTATTATCCCAAATATATACACAATCCATCATGATCACATATTCACACGTTTAACCAATTATATATCAAAACATCACCAATTTCAATTATCACATCTCATGTACACATGACAATCACATAAATGCATATATTCAAACATCACTTAACCTCAATGTGACTCAATGCAAGACATGTGACTCTATGCATGTGGTACCCAATGTGGACCCAAAGTTCCACCGCTTCCGATTCATATAGAATCTAGCCACGCTTCAGATCCGGACAAGATCAAAGCCACCAAATGTAAACATATAGTTTACCGCTTCCGATTCACTTTAGAATCTAAGCCTCGCTTATGTTTCAAAGCAAACCACCTTTGTTTCAAGGCATCCATGATATGAATGTATGTACAATGTTAATCAAACATATGCAATTAAGATCATCTCTACCATCTTAATATTTAGCATATCACAATAATTCAACTCGATGAATTATCCACCAATTGTACACAACATTCACAACACATACATATCATTCACATATAAAAGGTCAATTAATCAATTACGATTCACACAATCCAATTAACACTAGTAACCATACTATCTCATGTTAATTCTCATTTTTGCCAATTATACATAAACACACACTTTCAACATCAAGCAATTATTCATTAATTTAATGCTAACCAACTAACCACAGAGAATCAATATTAGCACAACATCATGGCATATACATATATTATTCTCAACATACATATTCAAGCCAAAACACAATTAGAGACGAATCCTCAAAATACCGTAATTTACCGACAAACCGAATAATTGATCCAACTTCAAGTATATTCCAATCAATTAAACTCATTGCAATTAATTTAACTATTAATTTAACCAATTAATATCAAACTATATTAATTTAATTTACTTCAATTTCTACTCCATTTCCAATTTCTAGCATTCTATTGCTCAAAACCATTTTTATTGAAAAGAATATCACGCTAGCTTTCTAACGCCTCGAACGGAGACTCAAACGGAGTTATGGTTCAAAAGATATGAATTGTTAAAGTTCCAATAAAAAAACAAACACCGACGTTATACACTGACAACTCTAAACATGTCAGAATTACTCAAAACAAATAAAAATATGACTCTTAATAATTCAAAATAACTCTGACAACTTATTGTCGACTCTAACAACTCTATTGACAACTCTAACAACTCTATTGACAATTCTATTAAATTATTATAATTTATTTATAAAAAATATTTAAACCAAACACAATTTCAGTCGATTCGTAAAATATCACAATTTCAACAAACTAACACCACCATGTTAATCTGCTAATTAAATTTAGCTACCACGTTAATTTTCATCAAATTTCGGACAACTAAATATACCGCTTAATTCGGCTATTTCGATCAAACGGGACTGTTTTGTATTATATAATTACCACTGCTAATCTTAATTCACTTCAATTCCATTTCCAATATTCTAACACCTATTGTTCATTGCATACCATTCTACAATGCTACTGTTCACAATTATTGATTCAACTCATGAATATGTCTCACTTCTAAAATCATGGTTCATTAAAGCAAACATGGAAATGGCACATAAGAGAACAACAGAACCACACTGGAGAACAGAGCAACAAACAGCAAAACAAGAAAAATAGAAGTATGGAGGAATTTGATGGTTTTCATAATACTAAAGTATATTTTGAAAATATAATATGGTATGAAAAATATAGAGATGTAAGTACAATTATCATATTACATCTTTCATGGTGAGTATATATTAGACAATTATACATTAGGCATTGAATGAATAATAATAGTATGATAGTTCATAGACTCTATCAAGTGCCATGCATTCGAGTTTGGCATTATTTAAAAAATAATATCTGTCAAGCATCTTAAATTGTGTGGACCTTTTCAATAATTGATGATATTGTCTAATTTTCAGTTTTGTGAATCAGAAGGAGAGTTTTGTCCTTAAATAAATAGCCGTTTGATAAATTATTAGAAAATGTTAGTAAGAGGTGAGTAGCTGAGGTACTCGAAAGGAGTCCTAGGCCACCTGCCGCCGTCATGGGTTTTATTGCCAGTCATCGTCTTGACTTCAATTTACGCACAGCATCAACAATAATTGTTATTAACATAAACAGCAACAGCAACAGTAATTACAGGCAGCATTTCAAGCAATAATTAACACTAGCAACTGCAATAAATTTACACATCCAATCTCCCACATACCATTGTTCATGAGTCCCATTATAAGAAGAGAACCCCACCCTTACCTTATCAAATGAAGCAACTCAATGGATCTTCAATTACCTCTCCAATTTGACACCATGGATGGAAATCTCCAAGCTTTTAGTCTCCCCTTCAAGTCATAGCCTCCTTCTCTTCTACTCTTGTTTTCTTCAAATGATACACTACACTTCATATCTCTAAAACCCTAATTTTATCATTCTAATTGGGCTTAGATTTTAACACCTCTTCTTCACAACCAATTTAGGCCCAATAAGACTAATAACTCAAAATAACCAATATATCACTTTAAATAATATTCCAACGATATAATCAATTCCGACTTGTAAATAATATTATTCTTAATATTATTTTTCGAATATCCGTCTTCAATTTATATAATTCCAAATACGCCCTTAAATAACACCGACAATCCAAATTTGACTAAATCAATTATTTAAATCCTTCAATAATTTAATTAACCAATTTAATTAAATTCGGGGTGTTACAACTCTCCCCCACTTAGAATATTTTCGTCCTCGAAAATCTACTTGGCAACACCATCGCAACCAAATCTCGTATCCAATCCTCAAATATCCAAATCACGTTTTGTAACACTTCAATCACTACTTCTTCGGCACAACAACGATTCCACAATAACACAAACACATATCTATTCTTACCAAATTCACAATAATCTACTACCCAATGCAGCATCCTGGCTCATCGCACTTATCCCTATAGTTTATTAATCCAAACATCAAGATAACTCTACTTCACAGTCTTCTGACATATCGCCCTTCACTTCTTACAAGTCTAATAACAATAGCGCAACGCAATGCTTCCGCTGCGTAACTCTGATAATTCTTCTTTAAGTCACTGCCTTGTTAAAACTCCGTCAACTGTATGGTTCACCAATTTTCAATCCAACGCATACTTTCCTTAATACTCATTTTCACATCGTTGTTTCACTTGTTACCTTCAAATCCTTCACCTTGCGACATTCACTTGCACAAAACTCATTACTCTGAATTGTTCATTTCTTCCGACTCTTACTCAACCATTCCTCTTATCAAATTACACAAACTGGTGAGCAACTACCTTCGCGACGTAACATCAATACTCTTTCTCTACTATTAAGATAGCAAGATAGATCTATAACATTCAGTACGATTGTCATCTACCATTAACAATGGATTGAGGGTGATCAGTTCCCCAATTTGCCAATTAGTATTCGACAATCATAGTGGAGTATAAACCATCGCTACTTCGTAATAGCGTCATCTCTGAATTTTCACTCAAATCCATTAACACGTCATAATCCAATGATTCACCTTGGATTTTTACAATACCCACAACTTCCTACTCGTTATATCTTGTCGATGAGACACCAACGTCCAAATATATCACAAAATCCACTTCACAGTCACTTAGCATCACACCATCGGCAAACGTCTTTCCATTTTAAAAATTACTTCTATACTTGTGCTTTATAATTCATCTCATCTAAACCAAATTCCTCCTCACATCAAATTGGTGATAAAAATTCCCTACAATCCTTCTTATGATACAATTCATCTCGTTATCTTTCTGACGCTTCAAACGAAGTTCAAATCAGATATCCAAAACTCAAGCTACGCGCATTCTCGAGTTCCAACTCTGGTTCGCGATTCACAACACTTCACACATCGACTACGTCCGTTAATCACTTATGCGAGTCAAACATAACGTTTACCGCAACCTCATCACTTTAACACTTGTCAAACACCGGCATCAGACGCAAAGGTTAAACGCACCGACAACTTCACTGTCCTCAACTGTGCTGAACATCGCCACTTTCTAAATTATGGCTTCCAAAATAATTCTTAACTTCAAGTCATTTCCGAATCCGGGTGACATCCAAAACTCTCAACAACACTTGCATCGTCGCTTGTTGACAATATACTGAACCATCTCTTACAGCAGAAACATCATCAAGAAGTAAAACTTCTCCCCCACTTGGAAACAACCAATTCCTGCAACAAAACAAACAAGCACAGACAGTGTTTCACACACATGTCGTGTACTAAAGACTAAAACACTGACAACATTCAACTGTCACACAACTCATCTGACTCGACAACTTGGCCGGACGGACCGACCTGCTCTGATACCACTATTGTAACACCCCATTTCTACCCGACAAATATATATAAATCAAAGTTTTCAAAATTTCTCAATAAACAAATGAGGCGTCACATAATAAAAACAAAACAAATCAACTCGTCGCATAAAGCGGATACATAGCACCTTTAAAACAGAATAACTTATTTTATTAAAACACAGCGGAATCACTTAAACGAGTATTCAATAAAATATCTTCAGTTAACTTATCATTTTGTTCAACCAAGATAACACAATTAAACAACAACATCATGAATGACATAAATCGTTCCCCCCAGAGTGCTACGTATCAGAGCGACAACCGACTCGAGTAACGGCAACTAAATCTTCATACTTGAATACCTGCACGTTACCAATATAAAGGCAACGGCGAAACAAGAGAAAAGGGTGAGATATCAAATCATATAAGTGGGCATATGATAAATTGCATGCTAGGATTCAGACATATAAAATCATCACATCACAAGTATCAATAGCTACTATACACATCATACTTCTACAGTTCATTAATCTCACATACTTTTCATCCCACAACAAGTCATAATCATGTAAATAGTATCCTCTAATAAATTTCACATATTCAAGTAAGCACAAAATTCAATAGTATAATACTCAAAAGATTCAATACTATTATCCCAAATATATACACAATCCATCATGATCACATATTCACACGTTTAACCAATTATATATCAAAACATCACCAATTTCAATTATCACATCTCATGTACACATGACAATCACATAAATGCATATATTCAAACATCACTTAACCTCAATGTGACTCAATGCAAGACATGTGACTCTATGCATGTGGTACCCAATGTGGACCCAAAGTTCCACCGCTTCCGATTCATATAGAATCTAGCCACGCTTCAGATCCGGACAAGATCAAAGCCACCAAATGTAAACATATAGTTTACCGCTTCCGATTCACTTTAGAATCTAAGCCTCGCTTATGTTTCAAAGCAAACCACCTTTGTTTCAAGGCATCCATGATATGAATGTATGTACAATGTTAATCAAACATATGCAATTAAGATCATCTCTACCATCTTAATATTTAGCATATCACAATAATTCAACTCGATGAATTATCCACCAATTGTACACAACATTCACAACACATACATATCATTCACATATAAAAGGTCAATTAATCAATTACGATTCACACAATCCAATTAACACTAGTAACCATACTATCTCATGTTAATTCTCATTTTTGCCAATTATACATAAACACACACTTTCAACATCAAGCAATTATTCATTAATTTAATGCTAACCAACTAACCACAGAGAATCAATATTAGCACAACATCATGGCATATACATATATTATTCTCAACATACATATTCAAGCCAAAACACAATTAGAGACGAATCCTCAAAATACCGTAATTTACCGACAAACCGAATAATTGATCCAACTTCAAGTATATTCCAATCAATTAAACTCATTGCAATTAATTTAACTATTAATTTAACCAATTAATATCAAACTATATTAATTTAATTTACTTCAATTTCTACTCCATTTCCAATTTCTAGCATTCTATTGCTCAAAACCATTTTTATTGAAAAGAATATCACGCTAGCTTTCTAACGCCTCGAACGGAGACTCAAACGGAGTTATGGTTCAAAAGATATGAATTGTTAAAGTTCCAATAAAAAAACAAACACCGACGTTATACACTGACAACTCTAAACATGTCAGAATTACTCAAAACAAATAAAAATATGACTCTTAATAATTCAAAATAACTCTGACAACTTATTGTCGACTCTAACAACTCTATTGACAACTCTAACAACTCTATTGACAATTCTATTAAATTATTATAATTTATTTATAAAAAATATTTAAACCAAACACAATTTCAGTCGATTCGTAAAATATCACAATTTCAACAAACTAACACCACCATGTTAATCTGCTAATTAAATTTAGCTACCACGTTAATTTTCATCAAATTTCGGACAACTAAATATACCGCTTAATTCGGCTATTTCGATCAAACGGGACTGTTTTGTATTATATAATTACCACTGCTAATCTTAATTCACTTCAATTCCATTTCCAATATTCTAACACCTATTGTTCATTGCATACCATTCTACAATGCTACTGTTCACAATTATTGATTCAACTCATGAATATGTCTCACTTCTAAAATCATGGTTCATTAAAGCAAACATGGAAATGGCACATAAGAGAACAACAGAACCACACTGGAGAACAGAGCAACAAACAGCAAAACAAGAAAAATAGAAGTATGGAGGAATTTGATGGTTTTCATAATACTAAAGTATATTTTGAAAATATAATATGGTATGAAAAATATAGAGATGTAAGTACAATTATCATATTACATCTTTCATGGTGAGTATATATTAGACAATTATACATTAGGCATTGAATGAATAATAATAGTATGATAGTTCATAGACTCTATCAAGTGCCATGCATTCGAGTTTGGCATTATTTAAAAAAATAATATCTGTCAAGCATCTTAAATTGTGTGGACCTTTTCAATAATTGATGATATTGTCTAATTTTCAGTTTTGTGAATCAGAAGGAGAGTTTTGTCCTTAAATAAATAGCCGTTTGATAAATTATTAGAAAATGTTAGTAAGAGGTGAGTAGCTGAGGTACTCGAAAGGAGTCCTAGGCCACCTGCCGCCGTCATGGGTTTTATTGCCAGTCATCGTCTTGACTTCAATTTACGCACAGCATCAACAATAATTGTTATTAACATAAACAGCAACAGCAATAGTAATTACAGGCAGCATTTCAAGCAATAATTAACACTAGCAACTGCAATAAATTTACACATCCAATCTCCCACATACCATTGTTCATGAGTCCCATTATAAGAAGAGAACCCCACCCTTACCTTATCAAATGAAGCAACTCAATGGATCTTCAATTACCTCTCCAATTTGACACCATGGATGGAAATCTCCAAGCTTTTAGTCTCCCCTTCAAGTCATAGCCTCCTTCTCTTCTACTCTTGTTTTCTTCAAATGATACACTACACTTCATATCTCTAAAACCCTAATTTTATCATTCTAATTGGGCTTAGATTTTAACACCTCTTCTTCACAACCAATTTAGGCCCAATAAGACTAATAACTCAAAATAACCAATATATCACTTTAAATAATATTCCAACGATATAATCAATTCCGACTTGTAAATAATATTATTCTTAATATTATTTTTCGAATATCCGTCTTCAATTTATATAATTCCAAATACGCCCTTAAATAACACCGACAATCCAAATTTGACTAAATCAATTATTTAAATCCTTCAATAATTTAATTAACCAATTTAATTAAATTCGGGGTGTTACAAAAAGCCCCTGAAAAATAGTGTATGTAATAGAAATATCAACTTTACATATCAAGTTTACAAAACAGAAACAACATAAGCCAGCAATCAAAATGTACATAACAGAAATAACAAGTTTACATCTCAGTACCTTTTGTTGGTCTGAAATGAAAGTGTATGTTAGACACTCAGTAGTACCTCCTAGATGAGCAATCAACAACTCCAAAAACCAAGTCCAGCTTTCCTTATTTTCACTTTCCACCACTGCATATGCTATAGGAAGCATCTGATCATTATGATCTCTTCCTATAGCTGCCAAAATTTTCCCTCCAAAAAGCCCCTTCAAAAAGCAACCATCCAAGCCTATAACATGTCTAAATAATTTGAAGCTCTCTTTACAAGATGCATAGCATATGTATAGCCTTTTAAAATATGGTCATTAGTCATCAACACCTTCTGGAACAGGCTCAACATTCTTCTTAATTGTAGAACCTGGATTTGCTTTTAGTAGTTCATGACAATAGTCATATATCCTAGTGTAATCCCCAAGAAAGACCCATCAACCCTATCCCTGGCAACCACTTTTGCTCTTATTGCATTAGTCTTGTTTACTCCCACATTCCATTTTCTCAAAGCCTTTTCTTTTATATCCTTAACCTTCAACCTAGGATTGTTTTTCAATGAATTTTGAATCCTCTTGCTCAGTATGATTCAGCCCAATATCTACTTCTTCCACCCCAATATTGCCATGTTTCAGCCCAATATCTACTTTTTCCACCCCCAACATTACCATGATTTAGCCTAGTATATACTTCTTCCCTCAACCATTACCATGATTCATCCCAACTTCTCCTTCTTCCACAACAACATTAGTGTCATTCACCCCTACATAACCTTCTTCCACAACAACATTAGCATGATTCATCTTATCCAATTTATCAGCTATGTCATCATGCAACTTATTAAGAAAATCTTCAACCTCATCTACAATGATCTCAGTCTCAACAACATTATCCACTGGTCTATCACAATAATCAGGTTGAGACAGTGTGTGTTGAATGTAAATGTCAACATTTTGGTGCACCTTATAAAGGTCTGCAATTTCTAAAGCACCTGTGTCATCATCTAGGGCATATATTCATCCCAAATTGTGGATCCTTGTAATACATTTTCTCGAGGTCCCTGTAGCCTAATTCCTTAAAAACACCTACTAACTCAAAATAACTCCACCTATAAACATCTACTTTCAACTTATCTACCACTCCTCCTTCATACACATTAAGTTTAGAATAAACGAATTCACCACTATGATGAATTTTGAGCTCCAGAATTTCGTCCATGCTCACCTAACACAGTTCTATAACAATATTTCAAATCCCTCAATCTACAAAAATCTAAACCTACAAAAAACCCTTAATCTAACAAAATTCTAAATCTTGTTAAACAATAAATCTAAACAAACCCTAATAACGTGTAGAAAATACTTACCTAGTATCGTGCCTTCGTCTTCAGTCGTACCTTCTAACACAATCGCTATGAGAATCATATTCTTCTTCTCCGCAGTCACTTGGAGAATCACCTTCTTTTCTTCTTGTTTTAGACTCAAGAGTATTTTCGTTTTCATAAAACTGAATGAGGTTAACCCGTACACTGCCATCCGGAATCCACTTACTCACGTCATCATACAAACAACCATTTGAAAGCTTTTTTTTAACTTTGACTAACAGTTCACTAACTGAATGACTAACGTGGATATGTTAAGAAACTTAAAGGATCAATTTGGCACAAAAAAAATTTGAGGGACCAAAGTGAATTAAAGAGTATACTTAAGGGACCAAAAGGGTATTTTATTTTATTTTTTTTTGCAATTTAGTTTCAAGTCGTAAGTGGTTCACTATATTATACACGTGATATATGGATGTTTGTCTCTAATTCATATTGCTTTAATATTTTGTTTTAATGGATCAGGCTATATGTCCCTCCAATCTCTTTGTACTATTCTTTTTTATTTTAATGATTTCAAATTTATAAAAATAATAAATAAAAGATAAAAAAAATTATATTTTTAAATAAAAAATTTAATAAATATAGTTTTTATAAAAGATATCAACATAATTTAAAAATTAAATAGTTTTTACATTAAAAAATTATAATTAAAATTTAATTAATTTACATTGATAGTGTAGCAATATTTTACTCTATTAAATAATTATAACTATTAAATTTTTATAAATATTAAAGTTTCTTTTATAACATCTAAAATATCACATTTATTGTGATGCACACATTGTATAAATTTTATTTCCGAAAAGTGCATAGCAATTAAATTTTTATAAATATACAAAATAAAATTTATAATTACCACATAGTCGTATAATTATACCATTAAGTAAAGTGCAAGTATGCAACATATCAATACAACATGCCGGTTCAAAAGTCGGTTACAAAATATACATACGCTTAGATGATTCAGGAAGGACGTGTTTGAGAGTTAATATCATCCATTTGTCGGTGGATTATGGATATTTCAGTGTCAACAGCATTCATAATTTCTATTTTGACTTAACTACTTTCTTAATATTTTATTTTGTTGGATTACAAATCTATCGCCTTCCCGTACACGCTTCAAAAGTTCCTCAGTTGACCTCACAATTTCGTTGATGAAATTCTATGTCCTCTTCTCTTCTACTAGAGATAAACAATCTTTTTTGAAGAATTATAATACATCTGCGGTGGATTTTGAGGAAAATTTTGAGCAGTGTCAAAAACATATTCAACACCAATTAAAGCACTTTCGTTGTCAAGAAGGATTTTTCAAGAATTCGAGGGATTACGGCGTTTTTTGACATGTTCAAAATTATAAAATCGGTATGAAAAACAAGGTCATCCACCTTAACTAACACATCCTCCAAAATTTTATACGGATATATAATAGATCTCTCAACTAAGGGGAGAGTCATATGGGTAGACTTTGCATCTCCACAACCTGTTAGAGAAATGGTATGATAATCTTGGATATCTTCAAGAATCGTGTTCGTTCACTTTCCGAACAAAGTATTTCGAACCTATTCTTGTCTGGGTTCACGAAATCTTTGCGGGGATAATTCTCGAAGAACAATCTGTTTCTGACAATAGAGAACAGATCAGAATGTAGAGAGGAAGTCTGTAATTTCGTATATCAAATCGAAACCAAAAGACTCCTTATATAGGAGACCAATAATAGAAACGAACAGACACACCTTTTCGGAAAACAGTTATGTCTATTGGAACGGGTGCAACTATTCAAACGAATCGTAATGTCCGTTGGAAACGGGTGCAACTATTCAAACGAAACGTTATGCCCGTTTCTATTATTCATATTCAATTACGCGTTTGGCTCGACGAGCGTGCACTCCGCACTACCCTAACTCGTTTCAAACTTAACGCATAATTGCATTGGCCTATAGTAAATCACATTACTACCAAAATGCATTGATGATACTAAAATCACCAACAAACTCCCCCCATTTTAGTATAATCCTTGATTTACTTTACAGGTATAACGATCAAACAAATGCATAGAAGAAAATGTCTTACGATTGAATTTTCATCTTAGTACAAATACACATTCCAAATATTCGAAAATCGGGGTGTCATAATGATTGAACCCGTCAATCCATTTGAATATCTAAAGATATAGTACACATATGTTTCTTACAATACTCTACTATTCATACTTGACACTTTACAAGCCATGTGTCCTTATCCATTAATAAGCATATAGGAAGCCAAGTCCAAGCTTCTTGAAGCGGCAAAACTTCATGCTCACATAGGTGATCCTTTTAATTTTGCACCTGCATTAGCAATTTTTCAAAAGAACCATTAAGAAGATATATTTCAACCTAGCCATCACTTGCAGGTCTGAGCACATACCTTGGGAAGATAAACACAATTGCTCCAATCTTTAACTATGATCTTTCCACATTGAATTCTGCTTCTAACGTTGTATTAGAAGGGAATTGGGTATACCATAACTAATAGATTTAAATGGACTTTAATCCCATCCCAATTACCGACTTTTTCACTAAGTCTCTAGCTAACCCCTTCGTCAAGTGGTCAGCTAAGTTTTTTTGCGACCGAACAAACTCAATAGATATCACCCCATTCATGATTAATTCCCTAATCATACTATGTCTAATACTCAAATGTCTAGACTTTCCATTGTATATTTGACTATATGCTTTAGCCAATGTGGCACTGCTATCACAACAGATAGAAATTGGTGATATCGGTTTAGGCCATATCGGAATCTCATATACCAAGTTCCTTAGTCATCCTGCTTCTTTACCAGTAGCAGCTAATGCTACAAACTCAGATTCCATTGTGGAACTAGTTATACATGTTTGCTTCTTGGAAGCCCATGAGATGGCACCTCCCCCAAGCAAGAACACCCATCCACTTGTAGAGGATGAATCTTCAACATTATTTATCCAACTAGCATCCGAATAACCCTCTAACACCGAAGGAAATCCCATATATGACAATCCATAATTCATAGTATCCTTCAAGTACTTGAATACCCTAGTTATCGCATGCCAATGATGTCTACTAGGATTACTAGTAAATCTGCTCAACTTTCCAACCTCATAAGCAATATCCGGTCTAGTGCTAATCATAGCATACATCAAAGAGCCTATAGCTCTTGAGTATTCGAGTTGATCCACAGGTTTACTTGTATTTGGCATAAGCTTTTCTCCTGGATCCATGGGAGTACTTACTGGAGAACAATTTTCATAATTGAACTTCTTAAGTATTTTCTCAATGTAATGAGATTGCGTAATTACAATCCCCTTATTCACCCGTTTAATCTTAATACCAAGAATAACGTCTGTTTCTCCCATATCTTTCATGGAGAACTTTGATGACAAGAAATTCTTTGTTTTATCAACTTGATTTTGGTCGGTGCCAAAGATCAACATGTCATCAACATATAGACAAATGAAAACTCCTTTACCAGATGTATCAAATTTGCTATATACACATTTGTCAGCTTGGTTTAGAATGAAACCATTAGACAAAACAACCTCATCAAACTTTTGATGCCACTGCTTTAGAGCTTGTTTCAGCCCATACAACGACTTAACTAGCTTACACACTTTATGCTCATTACCAGGCATTACAAAACCTTCAGGTTGCTTCATATACACTTCTTCTTTCAAATCACCATTCAGAAATGCTGTTTTGACATCCATTTGATGAATCACTAGATTATGAATAGCCGCCAAGGCAATCAACAATCTAATAGTAGTGATACGGGCAACTGGAGCATAGGTATCGAAATAATCAATCCCTTCTTTTGTCTGAAGCCTTTGGTTACTAATCAATTCTTGTAGATGTTTAGTGTATCATCACTATAATACTTCCTTCTAAACATCCACTTGAGAAGTCCCTTGAAATTACATCTTCATTGTAGCTTTTTAGGATCAACTTCCACTCGAAGGATAATATGAATATTACAAACAAAATTCTCACACTTTTCTTTTACTGGACACAAGAAAATATGCCGACAATCGATTTTATTCGGTCCTAGATCCTTAGCCTTTTAGACTTTCTGCTTATTCAAGTTCAATTTTTTTTTCAACAATCATTGACAAACTTTCGGTTTTGTTTCAACAATCCGCGAAGAACCTTCCTCACGAGGTTCTTCATTTATGGGAATTTCGAATTCCTTATCCTCCAAGATAAGGTTCAAAATAAATAAATAAAAATTCCACATCTCAGGATTCAATCATTAGACTCCAAATTTAAAAATCTAAATATTTTTTTTTAATTTTGAATTACCATTATATGCCTTATAATAAGTCGCATTTGAACACAAACAAGTTATTCACATAGAATCCAAATTAAAATTCGATTTTATAATTTGAAATCACAATATAAAATATACACATAATATACATATAATTGTGTATTAGTATGAATTTAGAATAGGAACAATATAAAATCAAATGTGTTACTCAATATCTTTTAACACAGTACCGAACCTCATAAAAATAACAACCACATAATTATATGCATGAATATATTCTAATATAGTGAATGTATATTGTCTTATTTTTATGTTACAAAGGTGCAACGACTGCAAAACAGCAGACACATAATAGTGCAATTGAACCAAGGCTTCTGTTCATGATAACAAGGCAATGGTTCATAGTAAATTTAAAAAACAAGCTTCAAAACATGGCAGCAGTTTATAATGAAAACTTTTGAAACGTTGCGTAATTATCTTATATATTTTGAATATCATATTGATTATGAAAATAATCATTACCAATAATCATAATTTTAGTAACTCAGTTTCAATATCATTTGTTAGAAAATTTTCAATTTAAATCTTGATATTATAAAATTGACAAATACTTTAATTTCTATGAAAAACAATAAAATGTACCCGGTTTATGATGTAAATTTTTCGTGTGTTCACCATATGTAAATTGTCCTTGAAACTTGTCCAATTTTCCGAAACTTTTAGTCATCTCCTTGACGGTGCTTCCTCCTCCAGCCATGATTATCAGAAAGAATACTTTGTTCGTTTGTTAGAGAAATGGTATGATAATCCTGGATATCTTCAAGAATCGTGTTCGTTCACTTTCCGAACAAAGTATTTCGACCCTATTCTTGTCTGGGTTCACGAAATCTTTGCGGGAATAATTCTCGAAGAACAATCTGTTTCTGACAATAGAGAACAAATCAGAATGTAGAGAGGAAGTCTGTAATTTCGTATATCAAATCGAGACCAAAAGACTCCTTATATAGGAGACCAATAATAGAAACGAACAGACACACCTTTTCGGAAAACAGTTATGTCTATTGGAACGGGTGCAACTATTCAAACGAACCGTTATGTCCGTTGGGAACGGGTGCAACTATTCAAACGAAACGTTATGCCCGTTTCTATTATTCATATTCAATTACGCGTTTGGCTCGACGAGCATGCACTCCACACTACCCTAACTCGTTTCAAACTTAACGCATAATTGCATTGGCCTATAGTAAATCACATTACTACCAAAATGCATTGATGATACTAAAATCACCAACACAACCCAACCTCCTAATCATTCAAAATGACGTTAGATTAATGTTTGTTCCCAAATTACAAAGAGTTTGATCAACTTTTACAGGCCTAATAGAACACGGAACAATGAACCTTTCAAGATCAAAAAGTTTTGGTGGAAGCTTCCGTTAAATGATAGCACTACACTCTACAGCCAAAACAACATTTTTATCATCCCTCAACCGTCGTTTTCCAGAAAGTAGCTATTTCATAAACTTATCATACATGTTCATTAGGTCTATGACTTCACAAAAGGAAAATTGAATTGAATTTTTTCGCCACATCTTCTTGAACTTTTTGAACCGCTCTTCTTTCTCATCCTTCTTCTTAGACTTCTCTTTTAAGAAAGAGTATGGTGTTTTGATATAGTCGGAAAGTTCATGTTTAGGATCATTAAGAATATGTTTCTTAGTTCTCCTCCATAGTGAGTTCTTATTTATAAACTGGTCAAGAATCTAACCCTTAACTTCATCATTACTCTCTTTCTCACTTTTTTCTCCCTCACTTTTTTGATTTTCAATATCACCTTCTATCACCACTTTCTTTTCATCGACTTTCTTCGCATTACTAACTTGAGTGAGTGTATCTACTACTTTACTCCTTAACCCAATAGCACTACAATTTTCATTCTTCGGGTTATCCATAGTTAGGGGTGTACATGGGTTGGGTCAACCCAAAAAATCCGGTCAAATCCACCCAAAAAAATCCACAAAAGTGGGTTGAGTCGGGTAATTAGGTGGATATGGGTTTCAAAACTAAAAAACCCATTAAAAAATCGGGTTTCGAGTAAAACCCAACCCAAACCCAAAAGACCCATTGTCCCACTAATCAAATATTTATTATTACAATTTTAATAATTTTAATGAATATTAACTTAGAAGTTGTAATTTTAGTCTCTAAGCATTTATTATTTTAGTGAACCATGACATTAACTAAATGTTTCACTTTTTAGTTATTTTAATAATACTAATACAATTTTATGTCATGCAACTTTAATTTGTTGCTAGTATTTTATGATAATTTTGATTAATTGATATTATCACTTACTATTATATAATATTAAAAGATAGTAAAAATAAATTATCTAATTTTTTTAAAAAGATACAAATTTTAAGTAACTTTTATGAAAAAAATATGATGACTCAACTTTTAATAAGCAAAAAAATTATTTGGACAATCCACTACCCAACCTAACCCAACCCGAAAATTAGTGGGTTTACTCAAACCGGCCCATTGATGTAACGGGTGGTTAATTTACATCACCCAAACCGGAGTGTCCAATATGGGTTGTGTCTTGGATTTGGCCAAACTCAATCTAAACCGGCCCATGTACACCCCTATCCATAGTGTTACCGTTGAATCCCCCTCCCGAATTAGCCCGAGCTGTTATTTGCTTCGATAACTGTCTAATTTGTGCTTTCAATTTTTTAAGGAAGCATATGAGTTCTTATTGGTTGTCAGTTGACTTTGAATCGTCTTTTGTTGTATCTGGCTTACCTTTTGCAAACTCTCTTGAGTAGAAAGCATGAATCCTTTTAGAGTTTTCTCCAATGTTGACGGATTTTGTTGAGGCGCTTAAGCTTCTAGAGGTGCACTTTGAGTAGGATTCAAGGTCTGACTATTGTTGTTCCACTTGAAATTGTGTTGATCTTTCTACCTTGGGTTATATGCATTAGAATACGGATTGTTTCTTTGGAATTTTCATACTAAGCTTCTGCACTCTCCATGTTAGGAACACAATTACCATTTGCATGCCCACCTCCACAGAAATCACATTTAGAGTTTGAGTCTGGCCAACATTAGCTTGAGTCAACTGAGAAATAGCCAATTGTTTAGTGAGAGCTTCTAGTTGAGTGAGTAATGTAGTTTGTGTGTTAATAACTAACACACATTTTCCTTTCATATTTCACTCACTCGAGCGGTATTTGTTTCGACACATCTTTTCTATGAGTGTCTAAACCTCTTCGTCAATCTTTTCTATCAATGTACCTCCAGCTGAGGTATCAATGAGCATTCTAGTAGCTGTTGTCAATCCTTTCATAAAGTGCATCAACTGATCCATGGAAATCATGTTATGATTCAGGCACTTTTGGAGTAACAACTTAAATCTCTCACACGCATCTAACAAAGACTCACTATCTTCCTGGCTAAAGTTCGTAATTGCATCTTTACTTTCGAAAAACTGCACGTTCGAATAATATCATTCCAAGAACTTATCTTCTAACTCTCTCTATGTTTGTATCGTCTCATTGGGAATACACTACAACCATTCTTTAACTATACCAATTAATGAAATTTCGAACAAGAGCAATTTCTCTTGGTCATCAGTTATATATGTTCCTGGTGGTTTGCATATGGAGTAGGTTGCATAGAACTTGGTAAGATATTCCCAAGGATTTCAAATGGTCTGATCGTTAAACGAGTTATATCTCAGGCACTGTAACACATAATTCTTGATATCAAAAGTCACTAGGTTCGCCGGATGGAATCCTCGTAAAACTTGATTAGCGCCAAAACACCTACAATAATCCCCAAACGTCTAATATGGTGGATTTGTCATTCTAGGTTCCTCTTTCTATTGTTGTTCAACTAACAACGCCTCGACCTTTTCTTTATGGAGTGCTCATGTTATTCTTTTGATCTCTAAATCCAACGGTAGAAACGTCAAATCCGAACCTCACCTTGGCACAATAAATAATACCTTAATAGCACTGGTAAATGCATAACAATGTAAGAAAATTTAAATTGAAATTATAAAATAACAGAAATAGAAATAACAAAATAAAACAAAACAAGTCTCACATTATACCTTGTTGAAAATATCAACAATCCCCGGAAACGACGCCAAAAACTTGATGGACAATTTACTAGTAAGTGTAATAGCGTTGTTATCGAAGTAATACAAATAAATTTGTCTCCACTAGGATTGCGAATTTAGAACAAGGTACGTTGTGCGATTTAATTAAAAATAATAAACTGGGGGTTTTAAGGTTGTTTTTGTTGAAAACAAAAGAGAGAGAAGTTTTTTTACAACAATTATGAGAAAAACGAAGATGTTTTATTGTTAGGGTTCTCTAATTCTATTTGATTTATGAAACACACATTAACAAACATGCAGTGAATACATAGTTACACGATTAGTTAACTTGACCACTACACCCAATCCCTTGGCATGTAGCTCACTAAGCTAAGCATAAATTCCCTGAACTCGCATGCCAATCGTAACGTCATGCTAGGCAACAGAGCTCGCTAATCCCTAAGTAATAATTCTTAATTATATTATCTCTAGTCAATTAGTGAATTCAATATTAAAAGTATGTCAGATAGATAGCCCTAGGATCAAGAGTCATTATTATTAACATCAAATTGAATGTCGTAACAAATATAGGCAATGAACGTTATCAATAACTGAATAATAACAAAGATTCAAAGCAATTACATTAACATCGCCCGATCATATGTCCTAATCAAATAGAAACAATTTCATCATCAAATAAAACCTAATCTAAGAAAAATATAGTTACTTATGTTGAAATTAATTAATATCATAAGTGTAGACTCGAAGAATATGAAGAATCACCAAAGAAGAAGCTCTTCAATGGCTTCAATGTCCTCCAAAAGCTCCAAAATTGCCTTTAAATGTCACTTTTCTCTCCAAAATTGATCCCCTAATTTTCCCTTTCTTTTCCTTATAAAGCAGTTAGAAAACGTGTCAGTGAAAAGTAGCAATGCGAGCATGTTACACAATCATTATATTAACACGGACGCGTTATGGCTCAGAGCGGACGCATCAAATACAGAGGCAAAACAACGCGTATTTGATCCCTTTTCACCAGTTTTTCAAATAAGTGATTTTCTTCACCCAAAAGTGTTTTTTCAAGTTGTGTTCACTCTTTTTCTTCCAACTTAGTAATTTCTTATCAGATTTTGTCAATTTTTTTGTTAAATGACATACAATGACATCATGTCATCACCTTCCGCTTCAACCAAAATGGCTTAAAATGAGGAAGAGGTTTCTCCAAAACAGACTCTCATTGCTATGAGTAATGCTTTTTGGGAATTGAATCCTTTTATATAGATACTAGACATTTTCTCTTCCTAGATTCTACGTACTCATAAGGACCCCGCTGTTATCGACTTGACGTTGGATTTATCCTTCGTCTAAAATCTTCCTTAGGGGAACAAGATGTAAATGGATTTTGAGATTGCTCACCGCATATTCAAAGCCACTTATATCTTATTCTCTTGTATCTTATCTCTTGTTTCCGCTGGACAGGGTGATGTCTTGGCCTTGGGTGGTCTTCTTAAGGAAAGAGATACTTGAAAAAGGAAGGTCGAAGCTATGAAACTGAAGTGTGTCAACCTTCACAAAGACCTTCTTGCATTGCAGGAGGAAGTTATAGAATTTAACTCTTTATTAGAGGCCACGACAACATATGGCTCTCCTTATTTCTTGACGACTCGCGTGGGAGCTTAAAGATGCCCTCAAATATGCATAGATGCGGTATGAAATTGCTTTCACTTCTGTTAAAGAGAAAGTTTTCTAGGCAGAAAAGTACCAATAAGACGTATAAACCTTGAAAGCTCTTCAAGAAGAGATGGTTGACCTTAGGAAGTCACTTCACGATGCTCTTGAACGGAATATGCGTTATATGATCGGAGTTCAAGAGTGAATTATGGAATAAGCGAGGAAGTTCTGTCCGAGCGCCATAAATTCTGATGAGGCCCTGGACCTATTTAAGTCAGTTTTGGGGTGAATCAAAGAGGGGGTTTAGATGCCTCGATTCCTCATGCCCCAACCTAATCTCTTTTACTTCATACTACTTATTTCTTATAATGATTTCTAGACCTTTATGCCTTGGATGTATTAATTTTGATATTTAATGAAATATTTACCTCGGCATCTCGAGTATCATTAGCTTTGGGGCATTGTTTTGGCTTTTGCTTTATCAATATCATTCTTATAAGTAGATATAGCTCCGGGGCCAACTTTAGCCCTAAGAAGTCTTTATTTTACTTTAGACTTTAGGCCAGATGACTTGTGTTCATCATAGATGGCAGAATACTTTTTGGGATTGATGGACAAAATACGGCAGAACGATCAGAAATATGCAACTCAATGGTTAGAGCAATCATTACAAATTCACATATCACTTAGATTGAGGCTTTTCTTGTCCGACACATACTAGACCACATACAGTTTACTTTTTACAAGTACATTTTGCGTCCAATGTGGTGACCATATTGATTTCTTCAAAGATTCTTTGTTTTACTCAACTATTGTTTCATAATGGTGGATACGACACACATATCCAACTATAGCAGCGATGATGTCCATGAAAGGATGCAAAAAGCCATAGAGGATTTTCATCGTCATAACGAAACCCTTCAAACTAGCATCCTAATCATCCAACAACACCAATAGTAGGAGGATCAATAAGCTCTCTCTTTCAAAATTATGGAAATAACTTCAAGTTTCCTTCATTAGTAAAATTTGAAGGAAAGAGCGACCTATTAGAGCACATCATTGTCACTAATATATAAATGGCAATAATTGGTGTGGCAGAGTCCCTTAAATATAAGCTTTTATCCAGAGCATTGAAGGAAGCGGCCCTACACTAGTAACCAAACCTACCCAGATTCTCTGTGCCTAGCTATCAAGATTTATTAAGAATAATAATCCACAAATATGCAATGAGCAAACATTGAAAAATAGATATCACATGTTTGTTTAATGTACATCACAAACACTCCAAATTGTTGAGGAAATACCTAGAGAGGTTCAATGAGGCAACCGTTAAAGTAATCAATCTCGATCAAGAAGTATTTGTAGGTGCTTTTCAGAATGGACTTAAGGTCATACACTTTAATGAGTCCCTGACACAGAAGCCACCAGATTAGATGGAAAACATCAAGGAAAGGGTGAAACGTTACATGAAAGAAGAAGAAAATAACGCTGAAAAGTGGGCCAAAGATGAAATGGGTGAAACAATGTGGGGTATTAGTCCTCCATCAGCCGCAAGAACCACCTTCCGCAACTTACCATAGAAATGATAACTTTCAAACCTAGTAAAATACAAGAACAAAATAGAATACATGCATAATATTACACACCTTTGAACACTAGGAAAAGAAAGATGTAGAGGAAAGTTTATCACATTGAGACCATCCCAGATCCTCTACCTCATAAACAAATTGCAACGTTTTCATATAGACAATCTCTTTCTCATTATTTGTACTAAGCGATAAGAAAATGATAGTCTCTTGGAGAAATCTCAATTACACGACTCAATTGCACTTTATCTTATAACAAATCAATCTAAGCCTCATAAAAAGAGAAGACCTTCTCTTTTTGTTTGTTAGTTAGTTGTTAGATGATCCAAAAAGTAACTTTCCGCCAATGAATTTTCCATCTATAATATTCACATCAATCCCTTTCTCTCCAAGCTAATTTTCTACCACTTCATTTTCACATTAAGAATTATGACTATTGACTAGTCTCAAATCAAACATTTAAACTTGAATTAACCCTATGAGAATATTTGACATTTTAAGCTCAAAAGCACTTTTTTTACTCAAGCTCAAAAGCTAAAAATTAAATTAACAAGTTTTGAAGAAGATGCTTAAGAATGAAGCCTTTTTAACCTTTCCAATTAATTCTCACCCGTGCAAGAAAATATATCATCCACTAGATTTATCATTGACTATTTGCACCTTCTTCTCTTTTAAATTATTTATTAAATTGTCTTGTTATAATTTAATTTATATCTATGATACTCTCAATGATTTAACACATGACTATTCACATTACGAGACCATATATAATCTATATTAGATCTTGGATCTTGAAAAAAAAAGTGCTTTTCAATTTTTCATTGGTATCATGATAGCTCAACAAGTAGTCCTATATTAAAATAATTTTCTTAAATTGGTAAGCCAAGGTTCAAAGTTTGACATTTCTTGCATTATTTCATGTAAACAATTTAAATAGTAACTCAAGACAAATTTAATTCATTTGTAAAAGAATATTTTGTTTATTTGATAAAAAATAACTAAATGATTGCAACAATCATTTGAAAAATAAATATAAACTAATGCAATAGGATAATATAAACAAAATACAAACATTTAATTATATTTTATTATTTGGCCACATCACAATAATATTTATAAAAAAAAATACTACATCACAATTGGATATATACACAAAATTCTTTGCTAAGTTCTTAAAATAATACTTTGGTCCTATATTAATAATTGAAAATTTTTATTAAAAAATGAATCTAAGAACCTAAAGGGAACACATCACAAAACTTAAATTTATAATTTATATATAAATACAAAAACTTTCATTGAATTAAGGAACCAAAATCCGTGAAAATTGACCAATTTATAAAATCAACATCTTAACTTAGACCCATTAAATTAGGATCTACTTAACCTAACTTATGAGGATGTGTATGAATATTAACCTTAATTATAATATCATGTGTTGTCATTTTCTAAATGTTTAATGTGTTAATTAATTCGATTTGATTTATTATATAGTACTATAGTACTATTAAATACCGCATGCCCCTCATTCTATACTGTTCCTATCAAGGCCAATTGAGTGTGTCGGCTATGTTTGACTTTTCATGACCAAAATACCCTTATTATGATTCCTATGTTTTTAGTTCACATTTTTAATCCATAGGGGTATATTAGTCCTCCTATAAAGTTCAAAGTCTTTGCCAAATCAAGTAATCACAAGTCTCTTCCCTTTGCTTTCAAGCATTCACATATATATACATATAGTTTTATATTTAGGGGAAATGTAAGTGATTAATTTGTTAGAGTAGAAACTACTAATTTACTTCTTACCCTTTTGTTTAGTCATCTTTACTTTTTACATAATACTTGATTAATTCAAAAAAAAAAAAAAATTAATATAAAAGAGAAAAAACTGTGAATAATTGAAATTAGTGCAGAATAAGTAATATGAAATAAGAGATCAGAGACGATCAAAACCTATTAAATCAGAGTTGGACTTTTAGATATGTTAAATTTTTAAATTTATATCTTTTTCGATTTTTCGAGTCACCTACCAAATTGTCTAAATGGAACTATAAACTCAATTTCTATGAGTTTGTGTTGATGTTTACCCATCTTTGTCACTATCTACCATTAAATATTGCCACCCCACCACCCTTGATCCCATGATAGTCCCTACTCATATACAACTATCATTGACCTTATGATCATAATCAAACGCCAATGAATCCATGACCTACCACTCCAAATTCACACAAAAAACTTGACAAGTGTTTTCATAAACAACACCACATTTAGTATTCACATGTTGAAACCTAACCATGTCCATATAAATACACAACATAACACAAAACTATACTTTACACCAAATTTCACATTTTTCATCCATTTGTTTTTTTCTTACAACTTTAAAACAACATGAACCACTTTCATTTCTTTCTCATCCTTTCTCTTCTTTTCCTCACACCAAGAGTTCATCATGCTATAAGAATCAAATTCTCAAGCCCTTCAACTTCATCTCATCATGCTTTTCATATTCCATTTTTCAATTCTTCTCCAATAAGAGGCAAAGGTAGAGATTTCAAGTCCCAGAAACGTAAAGTGCCTACAGGGTCCAACCCTTTACACAACAAGAGATAGTTTCATTTCTCATCAGGTTTTTGGTGGCAGAATCAATTAATTGTTGAGATAGTATAGTCAAATATATATAATATAGTTTATTTTAGTTATTTATTTCTTTGTCATATACTAGAAATTAGACATAACTATTTATATGATAAATAGTAGCAGAATTTAGGTTCCATTTGTTTGTGATATTTATTAGAAATAGTTATTGGTTAGCAAGATTTGTAGAGACTAGAGAGTCTTGTAAAGAAGGTAAATAGGATTTTGAATTTTTGGAAATTATACATTTAATTTCTTTGCAATTTTATGCTTCATACCATCAATTTTATTTTATTTTTTTTTTGCAATTTTATGCTTAATACAATCAATTTTCTTTTTTCCATGGCTCAATTCTTTCTAAGGGTTGTCATAATTGACAATTTTGTTTATGTCAAATCATTTTTGAAATTCTAGCTATTTCTAGTTGACCATAGAATATGGATTTTTATCATTCAAACTTTGGTAGCCACAATTACATACATCCAAGTATTTTCCACTAGCATGTTCTTCATCTTCATAATATTTAAAATAATTAGATATTATTGAGTAGAATTGATTTTGTTTCTAAAATTTGTTTTAATTTTTAACTAAAATTTGAGGCTTTCACTTATATAAATAATATTAAATTTTAAATTAATTATTCAACCTATTTTTATACAACTATATACACAAACTCAAATTATTTATAACTATTTTTTTTTTAATTTGAATCAATTATATATATATATATATATATATATATATATATATATATATTAATTTTTCGGTGCTGCAAAAAATAAAATCCCATACATAACTTCTTTTTTTTTTTTTTAAGGAATGGACCTAATTTTGAGTTCAAAATTTTATGAAAAAAAAGCATGAATTGACAGATGAATCATGAACAGTTCACTCATTATACCTCATCTGGTATCATAGGTCCCAAAACTTGAATGCACAGTGTTAAATACCCATTAATTCACACAACAACCATGCAAATAATTTAGAGATACATAACTCCACAATATCTTGAGCATAGTACAGAAGAATATTTGTTTGCAGCTAGTATGATATACACTTATAGAATCCACATGCTCTCATCTTACCTACACAACATTAAGGTTGTACTTTTTTTTCTTTAGTTTTTACTACCAAGTTAGTAATAAAATTGTTTTTCTTTAAATGGCATGGTAGTTAGTTACAATGAAAAAGGTACAAAATTAAACTCTCACTTCTATGCTCAATAAAATAAATCATCTTTACTTTGTAAGTAGGTTTTGAAAATTTTTGTATTAAACTCAATTCATCAAATAATCTAATATAATATCAGAGTATATTCAAAATTTATTATATAAATTAAATTACGTCTGCTATCAAGTTTTCGCTACCAGATCATTTATGTACTATCTTTTATACTTAAATTTTCCTTAAGGCTATGTTTGGGAGTTTGGAGGGGAGGGGAGGGGAAGACTTCCAAAAACAAAATTTTAAAAAAATATAGGAAAATATTTGACATTTTTTGAAAAAATGATTTTGTTTAGAATGATAAAAAAGTCATTATCATTACTAAATTTTTAATTTTCATAATACTATAACAACCTAAAAGATATTTTGAAATTTTATGTAAGCCCTTCAAAACCCTCCAAAACCCTCCTTCAATACAATTTTTGAGTTCCCCATTTTATGGGGTTTTTGGTGTTATGAATAAACCCAAACCCTCCAAAACCCTCCTACCCAAAATCATTTTATTCTTTTCACCCAATTCTTCCTATTTTTCAAAGCCCTCCACTCCCTTCCCCTCCAAACTCCCAAACATAGCCTAAAGGAAGGAATTGTTTGGGATTGGTTTGTGAAATAATAAGGTGGGGTTAGTGGTCCACAGATAGTGAGGAATAAGTGCAACGATACTAATTTTGGTTACAGGACATCCACCAAGGCACCACCACCTCCAAGTATAGCCTTTTTGGTGTGCCTTTGTTGATTGTTTTTAATACTATATGGTTGAGGGAAATAATTGTGTAGTTTGAAAATAAATAAAAAGTGATGTACAATATATAATCAATTTGTGATAGATATTGTCAATGGCAAAACCGCGTCTCAATTTGAAGATGTAATGTTAAAACTTAAGTCTCCGCAAATTGAGAAGTATTTTTTGAGTATCCACGAAATTCAATCTAACTTTAATCTTGATTTATACAATGTATTCTATTTGAATGAGGAATAACAAAAAGAAGAAGAAAAAAAAGTTGCATAAAAAGAAATTAAAAATAGGCAGTAAAATGCGATTGAATCTATTAAGTTAGGTAAGTCTCATTTGGTTATTCAGTTTAGTGGTGGTTGATCTCCAATACCATAAAAATATATGAAGTTATGAATAAATAAAGAAGCAACTAATCTGAGTAAGACAATTACCTGTCTTAAAATTTGGTATGTTCTATTAAGTGAAAATACATAATTCAAGTGCTGTAATGGGTTGTCGCGGTGGTGTAACCGGTTACACATATGGAGAAAAGTCAAATCAGCTGAAAACTAAGTGATTTTGTTGTTAGTGTAACCGGTTACACATTTGCAGTAATCGATTACTTCTATTGCATTTTAGTTTTTGTAGCAGTTGTAACTGGTTACAAGTTTTTTGTAACTTGTTACAGACATGCAATTTCAGTTTTTAGTTATTTTAGCTTGGCTTACTTGTATCCCAATTCATTGTAAGTTGTATAAATACCTTGGAGGTATCAACATCAATTGTTAATAAAAGTTCATATTCTCACCCTCAATTATATTCTCTCAGATTCTCTATCTTACTCTCTCCCTTTTCACACTCAATTACTCCATTTTCACAATCCTTGTGGTTTCAAGTTCTAACATTAGCATCAAAATCCTGGTTCGATCCACCAAACACCTAGTGTGCAACATGAATCGAGTCTCCAATGATATAATACAAACTACTCATTCTTGATGCGAATAATTACAACAAATGGTATAAGCAAATGAAAGTGTTGTTTGGCTACAAAGATGTTCTTGAAATGATCAAGAACGGGGTGAGTCCTCTTATCGAATGTGCAATGGATATACAACGATCAACACATAAGGAAGAAAAGAAGAAATATTTCAAGGTGTTGTTTTTTATCCATCAATGTGTGGATGGTGACAACTTTAAAAAAGTTGGTGATTGTGAATCAACGAAGCAAGCATGGGAAATCTTTGAGAAAAAGTATGCATGGGCTAACGATAACACAGTAACCCTAAAAACGTATATTTTAAAAATTCATGCAAATTAATCCTTTTAAACTCAACTCAAGGTGTCACACCAACCTCATAAAAACATCTTTTTCAATTATAATTAAGATGAGAAAATCAAAAGTTCATCAACTCAACATGAAAGTCTCATACTTTTATAAAATAACATAGTTCTAACCTAAAGAAATAAATTCAACAATCTTTAAGAACACATCAACCAAATGAAAACATGTCCCGATGTTACACTATCAAAGCAAATTACATCAATACTAAGTAAAATCCAAAAATGATAAAATAAAGTAGGCATCTACTACAATCCTTCCACACAACAACTAATGCTCCTCTAACAGGATATCAATACCATCGACATAACGAGTTACACAAGTAAACAAAAAGGGGTGAGGAATACGTTAAAATGTTAATGGTGTATGTAAATAGTCAGGATACTTTTAACAACAATATTCAACAATCATATAAAATAGTTCACAGACATAGAACAATCACAAATACAACTTTATGTAATGCAATGCTACTTATCTCTACTCCTTTTACATGCATGTTGTAAGTTTTTGAATTTTAGAGTTAGTTATTAATTTATCCACGTCTATGGTTCCTCTTCTGAACCAACAGTTCCACCAATGAATCTGAGACCACCTCGCTGGACCGAAGTCCTGCCTATCTCTGATATACATGATGCATGATATGTAATGAACAACATCAAATACACCACCCAACAAATATTATTCATTTGAACCCTCAACTATGCAAATATCAGGCGAGCACTGTAGTTCCTCATCTGAACTACTCAATTCAACATAATATATAATTATAACTCAACTTAATACATATGATTATATAATTTATTAAACATTACTCATCAACAATTATTCATCAACAGTTAATCATCAACAAGGTAATCAATTAATTCAGAAACCTGAACAAGATCAACATGGTCTACTCATTACTCTAAACAACTCAATAACTTTACTCCAAACTGCCCAATAACTCAAATTATTTGACTCTAATAACTTGGCAGCCTTAAACATGAAATACACTTGGTGGTACGAAAACAAGGTAATTTACCTACAATTTTATATAGTTAGCCTATACCTACCACCGGAAGGGGTGGAAAACCGAGTCCGTCGAGAAATCCCCATTATGCCCACACTATTTTGTGAGGCACGATAAAGTTTTAGGCCTGCATACTCTCATATGGTCGTTATGTTTTTTTACAGGTTTTTGATGGCACATACATTAACATAGATTTTTATAATTTTTAAGCTAAGGTGGTATAGTGCTAACGGACTCGCTCTGCTCACATTTTTTTGTAGAATGAAACAAGGTTTTAGGTATGCATTGTTAACAATATCTACTATGCATAATTGACGTTGCCAAACTGCAAGTGCACAATGTTATCAAGTAGTATACTAAGATCAAGCCCATAGGGATATGTGTATGATTACTAAAGTTTACCCTAACAGTGTTAAGCTAAAGTGATTGCAATGATTGGTTTGTTTAGTGCAGTTTGAAATAAAGTTTAACAGATAAATAAAGCAGGATACAAGGTTGTGGTCGTCTATCGCAACTTACCTTATCAACTATCCATATTTGAATTACAAGAATTTCTAAGTTTATTCATATAAAATAGATAAATATGTGCTACACCCACTTTTCATGGTGTGCACATTTAGACTTATTTATGGCACAATTAAGTGATTCAAGCAAGAGAAAAAAGGCCTTGTCACGTGACGCGACACAAAAAATACCTGAGAGTATCACACACTTGAAATACAATAAAGTTTCCACCGAACTTTATTTATTTTAAAAGGAAAAAGAAAATATCGATAAAACCCACGAAAGAAAAGAAAATGGTCATCGCAACCAAGAGTGAATTTGGAAGTCTAGCACCCCTCACATCCATTTTACTTAACGGGATTCATTTAATTAGTTTTGCAAATGAATATTAGCTTAAGTTACTTGCGATCTTCTATTTATTATGAGAGAAAAGAGAGAAAGAAAATGTTTTGGATTTTTTATTATTATGCTTGAAAAAATTTCAAAATTCTGCTCCTACGTATCTCAAAGTGCGATGGAGAACTCAAGGATATGTAGTTTTGGGTAGCAAATGTTTGTTTGTTGGTTCATTTTAGCGAAATATTCTTAAGTCGCATTCGAACGGAAAATATTGATGCCCAAAACAAGGATAATTGAACATTTGCATCACTTCTAGAATGGATGAATGAATCTAGATCTGCACAAATTCTTGCCATCATCTCATTCGAGATGGAAAACGTTTGATATTCATATGTGGAAGCGTTGTTTGCATCATCGAGGAATGGACGGAGTGTCTTTCGTTTTATGAAAAGGTTTTGAATTGAAACGCAAAAAGACAAAAAAGTTGGAATGTGTTGAAATTGATCTTATATGACCTTAAGTAAATGTTTGAGCATAGGTGTGCACCAAACGCTCTTTTATCCAAGGTATTCAAAATGTGTGCACCAATTGTCACTTATCATCCATGTTTATGAAAATTAATCTTTGCGGAATTTTAATAAACGTTTGAGCATATGTGTGCACTAAGCACTCATTTATCCAAGATATTCAAAAGGATGTGCATCCAATTGTCAGTTGTTATCATAGTTTCATTAAGGTATTTTAAGGTGAAAGATCAATGTATTCAAAATGTCTGGACCAATTGTCACTTTGTCTTTCGATTTTATTGAGAAAAATATTTGCAAGCAACTTAACGTTGGATCAAGTGCTAATTATTTATGGAAATATTTGAATGAACGATGAGAAAATACTTGACGTTTGATCAAGTACTTGTGAATGTTCGATTGAATTTGATTGGAAAAGATCGCTTGACGTTGGATAAACGTTTTTGTTTTTTTGAAAAAATTTCTTGTAAGATGCCAAATTATTTAATTAATTCATTCAAGAACTAGTTTATTAAAGGCAAAGATAAAAAGCAAGTAAAATTAGCAAGTAAAATTATTACACTTCATGAGAATGAGGATACAATTATCCATTAGAAATATTATGCAAATAAAATCAACAAGATAATATAAAAGTAAAATACAAACCAAACAATCAAACCCAACAAAATGATATAACATGAAATAAAGGTGCAAGTTATTTAATGGTTTTGATTCTTGAAAGAAGTTTGATTTAGAAAGGGGTCAATTTACTTAATTAATCAAGTGAAGTGACATTTTAATTTTAGCAAAATTAATTAATCTAATATGAAATTAATTAACAAGCTAATAACCAATTAAAAGTTAATTCAATTGATTAATCAAACTAATTCATTTTAATTAACAAAGTTAATTAATTAAAATCATAATTAATTAATTAATTTATTAACTAAAATAAACAAAACTTTTTTATTATATTTGAAAATTAAAAAACAAATAGAAATAGAGGTGGTTTTTTTTATTTTTTTATTTTTTTATTTTTAAAAATTATTGATTTATAAATATAAATAATCTATTTACATTTTAAAAGAAAATAAAAAAAAATACTGCCGCCAATAATTGAACGTTGGACTAACAACTTACACCCCACTTACTCAACTAACAAAAATGCTAATTGAACTGCCCCACCCATCCAAAATAGAGGTGGTGTTGGATTGAAAATGGAGTGCAAATAAAAATGAATGAGGCCCATAACATAAGCACAAACAAATAATTCAAAGCTGACTTGGGGATGAAAGGCGTTGGATTAAATTCAAAGTAATTAAGAAAATGACGATCCAAGGTACCCAGCGCAGACACGTGGCACTGAAAGGATTTATATAATAAAAACAAATAAAAGATGAAACACATAAAGGGGTGCACGTGAGATAAATCAGCAGCCAGAGCCACATCTCCCATCACCACAAAATTCAACCGAAAACGCAAATAAAAGATACGGTTACTCTCAGTTTTTTCGCCCTCATTCTAACTCTATCCTTCAATCTCCTTGAATCAACACAAATTTGGTTTAATTTTAGATTCAACAAATTAAAAACCCTGTATTACTGACCAGTTTTTTCTCTTTTTGAAACTAAGAACCAAGATTTGCTCTGAACTGTGTTTCTCCGAAACCAGTAACAAATTTTCCAAACTATATTGTAAAAATAGTTTAGCAAAAGAAACTTAAAAAATGAATAACAGTTTTTGAAACGTTAATAATGCATCAGCAATCATTCATATCTCTGAAAGAAAAAAGTGCCACCACAGTACATAGCATTCCCACACCCATATGAGAACAATTAGTACATAGAATTCTAAACAAGTTATGTCTCGCATTTATGGAAATAACTACACATGAACATCTCATCAGTGAGCATAATGCATCTTCCCTATTTCAGTTACCATAAAAATAATTAGTTGTTCAATGTATACTCCATATATCAAGAAATACAAACATAAAATGGTGATTCACAACAATCATATTATTTTTTCAATAACTTTATTACAACACAATATTGGAAAACTGAAGGACTAAGAGTGCAGTCATTACAGTACCTCATTAACAAGATTATAAAACATGTTTTTTTTCTCTTTGACAATAACATTATTATTCTTACAACATATATAACATGTATATGATTCAGAAATTGGTGATGTAAATTACTAATAGTTGACAGAGAACTCTGAATTAATTCCTTTATTTCTGCTACCTTAATTTCTTCAACAAAGTCGCACATGATTCTATTGGAGATGCTTAGAAAAACTTTTCCTGTGGAAATTACAAAGTCATTTAAAACATGCTTGAGTTTAAGTGAAATAAATGAACCATATGCCTGAGCAACTTTAAAATAATATGAACTTTAAAAGAACATACTTAAGTATAAGCTATTGATATGTCTTAATATAATATATGTAAGCTAGAGTGAAAGAAGGAAAAGGTTACCTGCAAAGCTCTAATCCACCTTTGAAATTTAATTCCTTTCAGCACCATAAACACATACATTGTGTCAACTATGCTGTTCAAGAACAACACATATGTATGTCTCCAAGTCCTGATGAGAAACAATGATCCCCAAAGTCCCCAAAATCCTGTGATAAATCCCAATGCCACACTCAAATAAATTGGTTTTTTATCTTCTGGTACACTTTCTTCATATAGTTCAGGTTTCTGATGCGCAATTTCTTCATCTCCAGGACATTTTTTATCAAGCGGTTTCCCACAAAGATCAACATTTCCCTCATAACTTGATGCATCAAAACTCTGCAATTGCGTGCTGATTGGAATTCTTCCAGACAGGTTGTTATCCGATAGATCCAGCATGGTCAGACGATCAATTTGAGTTAGAGAAGAAGGAATTAGACCATATAAATGGTTTCTTGACAGGTCAAGAAATTCAAGTGATGTTAACCTTCCAATCTCTGAAGTAATTTCTCCGGTTAAATTGTTGTTTGATAAATTCAGTGACACCAATTCGATCAAGTTTCCTATTTCCTTTGGAATGTCTCCCATCAATTGATTGCTTGAAAGATCAATGCTCCTCAAAATAAGCTTATTATTCTTGAATTGTCTCTCTGCACCTTTCCATGTCAATAATGCATTCAAATCAAAGCCATAAATACTATCTATAGCTTCAACTGTGTAAAATAAAACAGAGTCTATGCCACTAGTTGAGGAAACATTTTGAGACAATGCGGAAAAATTCTTCAAGCATTTTAAAATTTGTCCTGATAAATTGTTTTCTGAGAGATCCAACAACTGAATATTTGTTAAGAAACAAAGACTCTCAGGAAGAATTCCATAGAATCGGTTCCTTCGTAAGCTTAACATTTGCAATTGTTGTCCTAACCAATACGGTATTGGTCCTGAGAAATTATTATCTCCAACATCTAGCATGATTAGTTCTGTGCAATTTTTCAAGGGCAAAGGCAACTTCCTAGTGAAGCTATTGTTTCGCAATATCAATACCTTAAGTTCAAGTAATGATCCCATTGACGAAGGAACTTCACCTGAGAGAGTATTGTCACTCAAATCTAGATATTTCAATTCTTTCAAATTGCTCCAACAATCAGGAAGCTGCCCTGAGAATTGATTATTTGATATGTCTAATGTCCTCATTCTATAAGTTGTAGTATTAACACATAAGAACAAAGGAGTTTCAGAAAATTTATTCTTCGACAACAGAAGCAATAATGCACTGCGAAAAAACAAAGGAATTGAACCTTCAAATTGATTAGATTCCAGCATTACTTGACAACCTTCACGAAATCTTATAGGCAAATTTGGAATTCTACCAATGAGATTATTGTAGGAAAAATTCATGAACGCTATATTTGTTGCTTGAGTCCAAAACCACATTGGAACTACATCTGAGATTCTAGCATTAGAAATGTCCAGTTCTTGAAGATCTTTTTGACTTCGCAACCATTTTGGAAAACTATATCCAACAGTACAAGACCTTAAACGTAAGTTAGACAATTGAAAAGTTGGGACCCAATTTTCACTGAATATTAGTGACAATGAATTGTCATTCAAGTTTAAATCCTTTAACATGGTCATGTTGTCAAAGTGAGTGTCAGTGATCTCACCTTCTAAAATGTTGTCTTCAAATTTCAAACGCACTAATGATGAGAACCCAGCCATGATGGGTACTGTGCCACTAATTTGATTTCTAGCCAAATATAATTCTTGCAATGAGTACTTTGCACAACCACTAGATAAATTTTGAAGTATCACTGAAAGATCTTCACTCAGTTTATTACTTGAAAGGTCAAGCAACTTTAACGAACATAGGTTACCAAATGATTTTGGAATTCCTCCTTCTAAATAATTTGATTTAAATGTCAAAGTCTCCAATGATTTTGAAATTCCATCCGGAACCTTCCCACTTAACATATTGCTTGAAAGGTCAATTGTTATTAGAGATGGGAGTATTGAAAGATTAGGCATTGATCCAGTGAGTTGGTTGGAACGTAAACTCAAATGTTGCAGCGAGTATCTTGCACAGCCTGACAATTTGTGTAGAATAGTTGAAATGTCTTCATTCAAGTTGCTAACATCAAGATGCAATGACTGTAACATACACATATGTCTAATAAATTCTGGAATTCCACCTTGTAGTTCATTACTAGACAAGTCGAGACGTTCGAGAGGGTTTTGTATGTTGCTAAAATCATATGGAATGGTGCCATTGAATTTGTTATAACTAAGATCAAGCTCAGTTAAGTTAGAGGTGGCACTAAACACCCATTCAAATATTTTAGAAGATGAAAAGGCATTATATGAAAGGTCAAGGATTGCAAGAGAAGTAGAAAAGTTCAACCGTGAATGGGACAGAGAATGAAGGTAAAGATCGGAAAGGTCACAACCAGAGAGTTTCAATTCTTGTATATTAGGTAGCTTAGTAATCATTTGCAGCCAGATATGAGAAGAATTGAGATTGGGTATGCCACTCAAGTCAAGATGGGTTAAAAGAGTGAGATTAGAAAGCCACTGACCTCCAACATTGAGTCTTATATTGTCTCCAATATGAAGCTCTTGTAAACTTGAAAGGCTTCCAAGTTGATGAGGAATAGTTCCAACAAGAGAATTTCCTGAAAGATCAAGGTACTGCAAATGAGAGAGATTTCCAAGTTGACGAGGGATTGCCCCAACAAGGCCAAAATTCTGTCTGAGATCAAGATGTTTCAAATAAGAGAGATTTCCAAGTTGATGAGGGATTGTGTCGTCCAGGTTATTCCATGATAGATCAAGATATTGCAAGTGTGAAAGATGAGCAACATCATTTGGAATTCTTCCACCATGAAATGAATCTTGGAGGTCAAGGAATCTCAAGTTGGTAAGTGAACCAAATAATTCTGAAAAAATTCTGTTTGAAAACTGATTCCCACTAATGTTCAAATATGTTAAATGACTCAACTCCATCAATGATGTGTTGATCTGGCCTGGAAAATAACCGAACCGAGGAGGACTAAGATGAAACATTTCAACATGTCCAGTTTGATTGTTACAACCAATTCCTTCCCATGCACAACAATCCTCACTTTTACTATCCCATGTAGACAAAAGGGAAGTGTCATAATCCGAAGTCAGGCTGGCTTTCAACTGAAGGAGAGCGTGTCTCTCGTTCTCTAAGCAACCAACAGCTTCATTCGCAAACAACTTCAACACCGCAACAAAGAGTAATGCAACTAACTTGAGAATACATGCAACACTAGTGCTCATCATCTTCATATATGTTTTCTGTTAAAGTAATAAAAACTAAACTTATGACATTCATAAACAAAATAGGAATGAGAGGAAGACTCAATGGAAAGACTTGACAGTGAGTAATGAATAAACCGTTGACGAGGAATAGTGCAACAAATCAAGTACATTCTATTTGTTTCATTAGAACATTAGAATCTGGGCCGGCTAAATGAATTTGGAAGGAAGCCTAAGTCAAAATTTACAATAATTTTTTTAAATAAATAATTATATATAAATAATTATATATAAATAATTATATATATATATATATATATATATATATATATATATATATATATATATATATATATATATATATATATATATATATATATATATATATATATATATTTATATATATATTAAAAAAACTTTTATTAATTTTATTTTAAATAAAAGTAACCATCAATAAATTTCTTCAATAAAATTTATAAATAATATAAAACTAAATATATTAACTTTATTTATTTAATCCTTAGTTAATATTGATAAATTTCATATTACTTTTTATCATTTTAACAGCGTGAATTAAATTTACTAATTTTAATACCTTCTTGAACAACATAATAAAAATAATTACTTTTTATATTTATGTGATTTAAGAATTATATTAAAAATAAAATATTGTCTTACAAATTTAATTTAAAATTATTTAATTTTATTTGTGTTGAAACAATAGTAAATCTTAATCAATTTTGTATGACCAAATTAAAATAGATAAAATATTAAAAATTAAAAGAAGATTATACATTATTTTCTAAAATAAAAAATAAAACCTAACCATCTCTGGTTCAACTGTCCATATTAATAACGACATAGTTTTTGAGCCTATGGTGATGGCTATTGATGATGATGCATAATGATCATGTAAAAGTAATGAGTGCATCTTGGTGGGTTATTATGTGTTTCGTAACTTTCAATATATATATTTGTTACTGATTATATTCTAAAAGGCTAGAATTCTAAAGAAATTATGACTGGCATATTATGGAAATAAATACACATAAACATCTCATTAGTGAGCATAATGCATCTTCCCTATTTCAGTTACCATAAAAATAATTAGATGTAATTATATATCACATTATTTACTTATAATCAACTTTATTTCATTTCCTATTCAAACTTCCATGATCCATACTTCATAGTAATAGTTATGTCAAGAATCACAAACATAAAATGGTGATTCACAACAGTCATATTATTTTTTCAATAACTTTATAACAACAATATTGGAAAACTGAAGAACCAAGAGTGCAATCATTACAATATCTCAATAACAAGATTTTAAAACATGTATTTTTCTTTGACAATAACATTATTTGTCTCACAACATATATAACATGTATATGCTTCAGAAATTGGTGATGTAAATTACTAATACTTGACAAAGAACTCTGAATTCCTTTATTTTTCTGCTACCTTTCTTCAACAAAACCTCACGTGATTCTATTGGTGGTGCTTAGAAAAACTTTTCCTGTGGAAATTACAAAGTGATCAAAGAACATGCTTGAGTTTAAGTGAAATAAAATAATCATAGAAATGAATGAACCATGTGTCTGAGCAATATATAAGCTATTCATATCTCTTAAATATCATAGATTTTCAAATTTAAATTTTAAGGTAAAATACTGCTTGAAAAAATTTAACCATTTGTCTTATCAAAAAAAATTTTAACATTTATAATTTAGATGTAACAGAACGCTGTTGTAAGCTCAAACTTAACTTATTTAACAATAAGGCTATAAGAAAATTGTGATCATGATATTGACTTGTAGACCTAATTAACGTGTCAGGTAATTATGAAATGAAGCTATGTAAGCTAGTGTGAAAGAGGGAAAATGAAAGGGTTACCTGCAAACCTCCGAGCCACCTTTGAAATTTAATTCCATTCAGCACCATAAACACATACATTGTATCAACTATGTTGTTCAAGAACAAGACATATGTATGTCTCCAAGTCCTGATGAGAAACAAAGATCCCCACAGTCCCCAAAATCCTGTGATAAATCCCAATGCCACACTCAAATAAATTGGTTTTTTATCTTCTAGAGGACTACTTTCTTCATTTGTTTCTGGTTTCTGAGGTGTATCTTCTTCATCTCCTGGACAATTTTTGTCAAGTGGTTTTCCACAAAGACCAACATTCCCTTCATAACTTGATGCATCGAAACTTTGTAATTGTGTGCCAATTGGAATTCTTCCAGAAAGATTGTTATAGGAAAGATTCAACATGGACAAACGATCAATTTGAGCTAGAGAAGGAGGAATTGGACCAAAGAAATGGTTTCTTGACAAGTCAAGAAATTCAAGTGATGTTAACCTTCCAATCTCTGAAGTAATTTCTCCGGTCAAATTGTTGTTTGACAAATTCAGTGACACCAATTCGATCAAGTTTCCTATTTCTTTTGGAATGTCTCCCATCAATTGATTGCTTGAAATATCAATACTCCTCAAAATAAGCTTATTATTCTTGAACAATCGTTCTTCACCTTTCCACATCAACACAGTAATCAAATCATAGCTGTTAGATTTCTGAATAATTCCAGGTCCACGTGAGAAATCTATGTATAAGCCTTCTTCTCTAGTTGAGGAAATCTTTTGAGTCATGGAAGAAAAATTCTTTATGCATTTGAAAATTTGTCCTGACAGGTTGTTTTCAGAGAGGTCCAACAACTGAATGTTTGTTAAGTAACAAAGACTCCGCGGAAGATTTCCATAAAATTGATTCCTTCGTAAGCTTAACATTTGCAATTGTTGTCCTAACCAATACGGAATTGGTCCGGAGAATCTATTATCTCCAACATCAAGCATGATCAGTCCTGTGCAATTTATCAAGGAGACAGGCAACTTCCCAGTGAAGGTATTGTTACGCAATATCAACACCTTAAGTGCAAGTAATGATCCCATTGAGGATGGTACTTCACCAGACAAAGTATTGTCACTCAAATCTAGAAATTCCATTGATTTCAAATGACTCCAACAATCATGGAGCTGATTGGATAGTTGATTCTTTGATATATCCAATTGGCGCAATCTATCAATTGAATTGTTAGAACATAAAAATAAACGAGTATCGGAAAATTTGTTCTTGGACAGCCGTAGAAATGTTGCACTTCGCAAAAACAGGGGGATTGAACCTTCAAATTGATTTGAATCCATAAATACTTCACAACCTTCAGAAAATCTTATGGGCAAATTTGGAATTGTGCCAAACAGATTATTGTATGAAATATTCATGAAATTTAAATTTTTTGTTTGAGTCCAAAACCATACTGGAACTGCATCTGAAATTTTAGCATTAGAAATGTCTATCCGTTGAAGAAGTTTTTGACTCTGCAACCATTTTGGAAAACTAGGCCCTAACATACATGACCTTAGCTCAATGGTATTCAATTGAAAAGCTGGCACCCAATTTTCAGGAAATACGAGAGACAATGAGTTTTCATTCAAGTATAATTCCTTTAACATGGACATGTTTCCAAATTGGGAGTCTGTGATCACACCTTCCAAATCATTAAAATCCAAGTATAGACTTTCTAAATGATAGGGGAATGTTGAAATTTGTAGTATCCTCCTTAATGAATTGTTGGATAGGTGGAGAGTTCCTAAAGATGAGAACATTGACATGTCAGGTACCGTGCCAATAATTTGGTTGCTTTCCAAGTTTAATTCTTGCAGTGAATCTTTTGCACACCCAAAAGATAAATTATGAAGTATCACTGAAAGATCCTCACTCAGCTTGTTTCTTGACAGATCTAGCGACCTTAATGAACATAGGTTTCCAATTGATTTTGGAATTCCGCCTTCTAAAGAATTTGAATAAAATATCAAAGACTCCAATGATTTTGGAATTTCATCCGGAACCTTCCCACTTAACATATTGCTTGAAAGGTCGAGTGTTATTAGAGATGGGAATATTGAAAGATTAGGCAATGTTCCAGTAATTTGGTTGTAAAATAAACTCAAATGTTGCAGCGAGTATCTTGCACAACCAGACAATTTGTGTAGAATGGTTGAAATGTCTTCATTCAACTTGGTAATATCAAGATCCAATGACTGTAACGTACATATATGTCTAATAGATTCTGGAACTCCACCTTGTAGTTCATTATTCGACAAGTCGAGACGTTCAAGAGGGTTTTGTATGTTGCCAAAATCATATAGAATGGTGCCATTGAATTTGTTATCACTAAGATCAAGGTCAATTAAGTTAGAGGTGGCATTAAACACCCATTCAAATATTTTGGACGAAGAGAAGGTATTGAATGAAAGGTCAAGGATTGCAAGAGAAGTAGAAAAATTGAATAGTGAATGGGACAGAGAATGTAGATAAAGATCTGAAAGAGCACAGGTAGATAGCTTTAATTCTTGTATTTTTGGAAGCTTGGCGATCGTTTGCATCCAGGCATGAGAAGAATTGAGATTGGGTATGGTACTCAAGTCAAGATGGGTTAAAAGAGTGAGATTAGAAAGCCACTGACCTCCAACGTGATTGTTCTTATCTTCGAATTTGAGTCCGAAATTGTATCCTAGATAAAGCTCTTGTAAACTTGAAAGGCTTCCAAGTTGGTGAGGAATGATTCCAACAAGACCGCTCCCTGAAAGATCAAGGTACTGCAAATGAGAGAGATTTCCAAGATGACGAGGGATTGTACCGTCCAGGAAATTGTCTGAAAGATCAAGGTGCTGCAAATGAGAGAGATTTCCAAGATGATGAGGGATTGTACCCTCCAGGAAATTGTCGGAAAGATCAAGGATTCTCAAGTTGGTTAAAGAACCAAACAATTCACGGAAAGTATTGAATAAAAACCGGTTCCCACTAATGTTGAAATATTTTAAATGTCTCAACTCCACCAAAGATGCGTTGATCTCGCCTGGAAAAGCACCAAACTGAGGAGGACTAAGATGAAAGATTTCAACATGTCCAGTTTGATTGTTACAGCGGATTCCTTCCCATGCACAGCAATCATCACTCTTACTGGCCCAACTAGGCAAAAAGAAAGTGTCGGCATCCAACGTCAGGCTTGCCTTCAATTGACGAAGAGCTTGTCTCTCATTCTCTAAGCAACCAACTGCTCCATTCACAACAAAGAGTAATGTAACTAACTTGAGAATACTCATTATTGTCTTTTTTTTTTCTCAGCCAAAGTAATGAAACTCAGCTTGTTGTTATAATTACTTCTCGCATTCAGAAACAAATATGTGAGTGAAATGAAGAATAGACAAGAATAAGACAAAAATGGGAAGACTTGACAATATGAGTATGACTTGGAATACGCGTTGCTAATTGTTCTCATTTTGGTATGTGGTGCCAATTTTTTCTCTCATTGAAAAAACGCACAACGTGATCGCGATTGCATTAATAACGTTTGAAAATCAATTGTCATATTTTTATAAATTGTTTGCTAAACTATGTTTATTTTCTAAAATATTTATATAACAGTTTTGAAAACTAGTAACTGGTTTTCGCTTCGGGAAACACAGTTCAGAGCAAATATTGTGTGATGAATGTGACAAAGAAATGAAAGGATATAATTTATTATTTGTAAAATAAATATAAGAGTGAAAACTTATGTTAGCAATATGTGTCAAAATTTGGAAGATTAATCTCTAAGAAAAAGACTTGTGTTCCAGTTTTTTTTTTTTTTTTTAAAAACACTAATTGGATGGCAGAATTCTTTTCAAATATTTAAATTAGACTTTACTCAAAATATAAATCAAAATAATTATAATTATTATAATGAAATTTAAATCAAACTGCTATGTTCGCATTCCTATATTTTCTTCCTTCAACTTTTTACTAAAGTAAATTATACATTCAAATTTCAATTTAATATAAATATTTTTTTATTTATATTATTTAATTAATACTAATACTCTAATAGCATCTCTCATGACAATATCTTGTATGCTTCACAAACCAAAAAATTAATAACACATTGTTATTTCTTTTCTTTCTTCTACACGGACTCTTGCTGTTAAAACATTTATTAAATATCAATATTTTCTTCAGTCACATTTTGAAACATTTTTGGATTTTATAATTTGTTATCACTTTTCTTTGGTTTGGTCAAAAGTTGGAATTTAATAATTTATTTTTTTATACATTAAATTATTTTCATTGATTTAGCAATTGACGTGTAAGGTGGTGTCATAAATATGGTTTTATGATATGGGCGATTTGTTCGCCAAAAGCAGTTGATTCACTGACTTTATGAATTCCATATAGCCTCTTGCTACATGTAGCTTATGTTATTGGTCTTTGACCATGTTGGTTCATGGTTGTGACTTGTGATACTTTCAATCAATTTCATACTCTCAGTATATAACTTGGATAATAAAACTCCATCAGAAGATGCTTCTAACATGTATCTTTAAGATGACATAAGATCATTGTAGAAAGTATTCAATTGTACAAAAATTAGATGCTCCACAGCTCCTTAAATCTTTTTCAAGCAACAAATAAAGATTCATCCTCCCTTGTTGAAATAAACTAATTTAATTTGTTTCTCATTTTGATATTTTTTAGGAAGGAAAAAATTATATGGCTAAAAATCTTTAATTTAAATTATTCCATGTGGCTATAAAATTTAATTATAAGAAATTGAGCCAATTATTAGAACGACCCATTATAGAGTAAGGAAACAATTTGAGCCTAATGTGTCATCAATTATCTTAGAGATTTTGAAATTGTTCGCAATTTCAAGAAATTATTTCAAATGTAGATTAGGATCATATGTCGCAACACTTGAGTATTGTCCAATAATTTGTATCACTTATGCTTGAATTCAAACTGGGAGACAATGATGTCTTATCATATGACACTGGTATTCATGGCATTAGGATAAAACAATTATAATCTATGATGTTTCTTGTTTGATAATTGGCAATGTTAATGGTATCTTGATTAGCCATGCCCTCTTCTTCCTCTTTTTGTCCGTCTTCAACTTTTATGTCAACTTGTTCAGGTTCTGGAATAGGGCTTCCTAACAAATGATGAGTTTGTTGAGATCTCCTTAATATTAAATCTTCTTTTTGGCTATGGACCTTTTTTGTATTCTAGGGAATTCATTCTTCTGATGCTCTCAATCCTCTCCAAGGTCCATTTCTTCATCATTCTCTCAATTTCACTTCCTTTTCAATTCATTAATTGTTTGATCAATATCATTTGCTTAAGGTTCTTCATTTTACGTTTTTTCAGGTGTGAGTTGTAAAATGTAAAATGTAAACTGAAACCATTGGATGACTGATAAGATGACTCCCATATTGAGGTTTTTTATTTGATTTCAATTTGTTGAAATCAAAAAGTGTGGTTTTTCATCTTTATATAAAGGTATATATTTATTGAGTCATGTGAATTTAAAGTTTTCTTACTGCATGAGTCTATTAATAAATGGTTTCCTTTATGGCCATTCATATGGAAACAGACACAACAAAACCTATATTAGGAAGGAAACATTATGCAGCAAAAGGTTGGAAATGTTTTTTCGGAGTCAGGCCATTACAAGTATTAATAATTTAATAAAGATTTGACGACTCATTTTCCGAGTTAATTATAAACCTGATTCAATGTTTAGTTGTATTTCATGTTTTGAGATGATGATTTGGTTTCAGAAGGGAAATGCCTGACCAAAACACTGGGTGTCAACTTCTTCAACCATTGAATTGCATCACGACTTGCATGCCATCCATGTCAACCTGGAGAAGTTAAAAAGCAGCATTTGAAGGGCTTGAAAATGGTAAGTTTCAATCTTCTCCTAATTAATTTGCTTGTGGTGAGTGCTCCATTTTCTCATTTCTGCTTATTGCAAGAGGTAAATGCTTTAAGAAGTTCTCAATAATCACTTACCGGGCTAGTTGTTATTGACAAACTGTTTCTATGATTGGATAGGTAGGACTTAATGTAAGCTCTATTGAAGTTGTTTCGATAGGTTAGTATGTAAAAATAAGCTTAAAAATAGATCATGCTATCCATAAGCTCCTTCCAAATACTTACACAAATACTTACTAATAGATAGTATAAAATATGTTGAAATAACCTTCTACCCTGATAAAATATTTGCTTGAAAAAGCTGATGCATCAAACTTCACCTGACATATCTATAAGGTAATTTATGCTTACTGTAGCTATAGGCGGCTTAAGGTAATATTTTAGGATTCTTTGGCAGTGTTATAGTATGTGGAACTTGCTAGTTTGAAATTATGGTCGGTATGGAAGACTGAGATATGCAAGTTGCCATGGGATTGACAGATAGACCTACCGGTTGAAATAGAAGAAGATGAAGTGAGAGTTGTTCAAGAAGTGAGCAAGCATTTCATGCAATTTGTTGCAAGAGATTTAATCTGGTATCCAACGTACCTTCCAAAAGTATCCAATAAAATAAAATTACATGACAAAATTACAAGGAGAGAAAGAAGTCTATCAGTATTTACAACTTACAAGACACATTCCAGTATGTTGCATCAAATTATATTAAAATATGCTTAATTAGTGATAGCCCGTTAAAAAATTTCATGTTGCAAGTCCTTTCAAAAGACAGAGCAAAATCTACATTAGGAAGTTATGAGAATGGATCTTTAGTTTCTATGAAAAGCACCAAATTCTGAACATGTTTCTGTTTATATTCTAAAAGGCTAGAATTCTAAAGAAGTTATGTCTGGAATATTATGGAAATATAATACACATAAACATCTCATCAGTGAGCATAATACATCTTCCCTATTTCAGTTACCATAAAAATAATTAGATGTAATCATATATCACACTATTTACTTATAATCAACTTTATTTCATTTCTTATTCAATCTTCTGCAATCCATATTTCATAATAATACTTGTGTCAAGAAACACAAACATAAAATGGTGATTCACAACAATCATATTAGTTTTTTCAATTCCTTCATTACAACACAATATTGGAAAATTGAAGAAGGACTAAGAGTGCAATCATTACAGTATCTGAATAACAAGATTATAAAACATGTTTTTTTCTTTGACAATAACATTATTAGTCTCACAACATATATAACATGTATATGCTTCAGAAATTGGGGATGTAAATTACTAATACTTGACAAAGAACTCTGAATTCCTTTATTTTTCTGCTATCTTTCTTCAACAAAACCCCGCGTGATTCTATTGGAGGTGCTTAGAAAAACTTTTCCTGTGGAAATTACAAAGTGATCAAAGAACATGCTTGAGTTTACGTAAAATAAAATAATCATAGAAATGAATGAACCATGTGTCTGACTGTCTGAGCAATATATAAGTTATTCATATCTCTTAAATATCATAGATTTTCATCCTTTTTTCAAATATAAATATTAAGATAAAATACTGCTTGAAAAAATTTAAACATTTATAATTTTGATGTAACAGAATTTTGTTGTAAGCTCAAGCTTAATTTATTTAACAAATTGAGATCATGAAATTGACCTGCAGACCTAATTAATGTGTCAGGTAATTATCAAATGAAGCTATGTAAGCTAGTGTGAAAGAGGGAAAGGAAAAGGTTACCTGCAAACCTCCGAGCCACCTTTGAAATTTAATTCCATTCAACACTATAAACACATACATCATGTCAACTGTGTTGTTCAAGAACAAGACATATGTATGTCTCCAAGTCCTGATGAGAAACAATGATCCCCAAAGTCCTCCATATCCTGTGATAAATCCCAGTGCCACGCTCAAATAAATTGATTTTTTATCTTCTGGTTCACTTTCTTCATTTGTTTCTGGTTTCCAAGGTGTATCTTCTTCATCTCCTGGACAGTTTTTGTCAAGTGGTTTTCCACAAAGACCAGCATTCCCTTCATAACTTGATGCATCGAAACTTTGTAATTGCGTGCCAATAGGAATTCTTCCAGAAAGATTGTTATCAGATAAATTCAACATGGACAAGCGATCAATTTGAGTTAAAGAAGGGGGAATTAAACCATAGAAATGATTTCTTGACAAGTCAAGAAATTCAAGTGATGTTAACCTTCCAATCTCTGAAGTAATTTCTCCTGTCAAATTGTTGTTTGATAAATTCAGTGATACCAATTCTATCAAGTTTCCTATTTCTTTTGGAATGTCTCCTATCAATTGATTGCTTGAAAGATCAATGCTCCTCAAAATAAGCTCATTATTCTTGAACAATCGTTCTTCACCTTTCCACATCAACAATGCATTCAAATTAAAACCATCAAAAATATCTCCAGAATCAACTGGATAAAGTAAACCAGAGTCTATGGGACTAGTTGAGAAAAAATTTGGAGACATTGCAGAAAAATTCTTTATGCATTTGAAAATTTGTCCTGACAGATTGTTTTCAGAGAGGTCCAACAACTGAATGTTTGTTAAGTAACAGAGACTCCGCGGAAGATTTCCATAAAATTGATTCCTTCGTAAGCTTAATATTTGCAATTGTTGTCCTAACCAATACGGTATTGGTCCCGAGAATTTGTTATTTCCAACATCTAGCATGATTAGTTCTGTGCAATTTTTCAAGGAGAGAGGCAACTTCCCAGTGAAGCTATTGTTTCGCAATATCAATACCTTAAGTTGAATTAATGATCCCATGGAGGAAGGAACTTCACCTGAGAGAGTATTATCACTCAAATCTAGATTTTCCAATGCTTCCATATTGCTCCAACAATCAGGAAGCTTCCCTGATAATTGATTCTTGGATATGTCTATTGTCGTCAATCTATCAGTTGTAATGTTAACGCATAAGAACATAGGAGTTTCAGAAAATTTGTTCTTCGACAACTGAAGCAATGATGCACTACGAAAAAATAGAGGGACAATACCTTCAAATTTATTTGATTCAAGAATTACTTGACAACCTTCAGAAATTCTTGTGGGCAAATTTGGAATAGTGCCGGTGAGATTATTGTAAGAAAAGTTCATGATTGCTATATTCGTGGCTTGAGTCCAAAACCACATTGGAACTACACCTGAGATTCCAGCATTGGAAATGTCCACATGTTCAAGATCTTTTTGACTTCGCAGCCATTTTGGAAAACTATACCCAACAGTACAAGACCTTAAACGTAAGTTAGACAATTGAAAAGTTGGGACCCAATTTTCACTGAATATCACTGACAATGAATTGTCATTCAAGTTTAATTCCTTTAACATGGTCATGTTGTCAAAGTGTGTGTCAGTGATCTCACCTTCTAAAATGTTGTCTTCAAAGTTCAACTTCACTAATGATGAGAACCCTGCCATGATGGGTACTTTGCCAGTAATTTGGTTGCTATCCAAGAATAATTCTTGAAGTGAATCTTTTGCACACCCAAAAGATAAAATATGTAGTATCACTGAAAGATCTTCACTCAGCTTGTTAGTTGACAAATCTAGTGATTTTAATGAACATAGGTTAGCAAATGATTTAGGAATTCCACCTTCTAAAGAGTTTGAACTAAATATGAAAGACTCCAATGATTTTGGAATTCCATATGGCACCTTGCCACTTAACATATTATTTGAAAGGTCGATTGTTATTAGAGATGGGAATATTGAAAGATTAAGAAATGTTCCAGTAATTTGGTTAGAAGCTAAACTCAAATGTTGGAGTGAGTATCTTGCACAGCCCGACAATTTGTGTAGAATGGTTGAAATGTCGTCATTCAAGTCAGTGAGATCAAGATCCAATGAGTGTAACATACATATATGTCTAATAGATTCTGGAACTCCACCTTGTAGTTCATTTGCCGACAAGTCGAGCCGTTGAAGAGGGTTTTGTATGTTGCCAAAATCATATGGAATGGTGTCATTGAATTTGTTATCGCTAAGATCAAGCTCAATTAAGTTAGAGGTGGCATTAAACACCCATTCAAATATTTTGGAAGATGAAAAGGTATTTTGTGAAAGGTCAAGGATGGCAAGAGAAGTAGAAAAGTTGAACCGTGAATGGGACAGAGAATGGAGGTAAAGATCAGAAAGGTCGCAATAAGATAACTTCAATTCTCGTATTTTAGGAAGCTTGGCAATAGTTTGTAACCAGAGAGGAGAAGAATTGAGATTGGGTATGCCACTCAAGTCAAGATGGATTAAAAGAGTGAGATTAGAAAGCCACTGACCTCCAACATGGTTATTCTTATCTTCAAATTTGAGTCTGTAATTGTCTCTAAGATTAAGCTCCTGCAACTTTGAAAGGCTTCCAAGTTGATGAGGAATGGTTCCAACAAGATTGTTCCATGAAAGATCAAGGTACTGCAAATGAGAGAGATTTCCAAGTTGACGAGGGATTGTACCCTCCAGTTGATTATGTGAAAGATCAAGATATTGCAGGTGAGAAAGATGAGCAAGATCATTTGGAATTCTTCCCACAAGAAATGAAGCACGGAGGTCAAGGAATCTCAAGTTGGTAAGAGAACCAAATAATTCTGAAAAAATACTGTTTGGAAGCCCACTCCCACTTATGTTCAAATATTTTAAATGTCTCAACTCCATCAGTGATGTGTTGATCGTGCCTGGAAAATAACCAAACTGAGGAGGATTTAGATGAAACATCTCAACATGGCCAGTTTGATTGTTACAGCAGATTCCTTCCCATGCACAGCAATCATCACTCTTACCATCCCATGTAGTCAACAAGGAAGTGTCATTCAACACAAGGCTGGCCTTCAACTGAAGGAGAGCTTTTCTCTCATTGTCTAAGCAACCAACAGCTCCATTAAAAAACAACTGCAACACCACAACAAAAAGTACTGTAACTAACTTAAGCATACTCAATATCTTCATTTTTTTTCTCTGTAAAGGTAATGAAACTCGGCTTGTTATTAATTTATTATTACTTCTCACATTGAAAAACAAAATGGAAATGAGAAGAAGAATAAGACAAAATTGAAAGACTTGAGTGTATCAGTATGACTTGGAATACGCGGTGCTAATTATTGGTATGTGGTGCCAATTTTTTCTCTTATGGAAAAAACGCACAACGTGATCGCGATTGCATTATTAACGTTTCAAAATCAATTTTCATAGTTTAATAAAACTAATTGGATTTCAGAATTCTTTTCATATATTTAAAGTAAACTTTACACAAAAAATTAATCAAAATAATTATAATTATTATAATGAATTTTAAATTAACTGCTATGTTCTTTTTGCATTCCCATATTTTCTTCCAAACCAAAAAATTAATAATCCTTTATTATTTCTCTTCTTTCTTCGAAAAAAATTTTAAATAACAAGGTTTAAAAAAAAATTACCAAAAAAACAAGTTTTTCAAAAAATTTACCAAAGTGTCTAGGTTTTGAAGACCTCCTGGAGTATGCGCCAAATGAATTGGCACATTAGTACAAAAATTAGGAGTATGCGCCATATGATTTGGCGCAAATGTGGATTTTTTTATTTTTTTATTTATTTTTTTACTTTTCACAAACACATATACGGCAAATGAATTGGCTAATTCAAGAAAATTTATACTAATACGCCAAATGGTTTGGCGCATACTCTAGGGGGTCCTACAAAACCTAGACACTTTGGTAAATTTTCTGAAAACCTTGTTTTTTATGTAATTTTTTTTATAAACATTGTTATTTAAATTTTTTCATCTCTTTCTTCTACACGGACTCTTGCTGTTATAACATATAGGATTAAATATCAATATTTTCTTCAGTCACATTTTGAAACATTTTTGGATTTTATAATTTGCTATCACTTTTCTTTTGTTTGGTCAAAGTTGGAATTTTGTTATATTATTAGTAAGTTTTTTTATTTTTGAGTTTGTTTGTTTCCAGCAAGTTGGAGATTTTTGAAATTAGTACTAAAAATACTTGTATATGACTCTAATTTTATTTTTTTAACCGTATGGCAAAGCAAAATGGAATGTAAGATTATTGAATTTTTTTTATAATAGCTACATTTTTCAAAAAAAAAAAATTACGTAAATAACCAATATTTCAAATTAATTATAAAAATGGCCTTCTCTTATATTGAAACTTGTTTTTTACAAAAATGACCATTTTTTCACACTTTTTATACATTGTCGCCACCCTAGGTGGCGACTATATCTAAAAAAGAGACCAAAATATTCAAAGTGGGGGAGAGTTGTAACACCCGTATTTAATTAAATAATTTTAAATTAAATATATTGAGTATTTTTGCGATGATTTGTGGAATTAGTTAATAATCGGGTAGAAAGTCGTATAAAGTCGGAAGATAAATAATATTAGAGTTATTATTTATTTTAGGAGTTATTAAATAAATTTGGTTGGATTTAATTATAGGTGGGAATTAACAATGGAGGGTTATTAGTTAGTAAAATTCAAACATGAGTTTTTGAAGTTCATTATTTCTATTAGGTTTGTTAGAGTAGTAGTAGTTATCAAACAAACAAAAGGAACACAAACAGTCACGTAGTAGAGAAGGAGGAAAATAAGAACTAAGGGTTTTGGTGCTAGCAGTCTGGATTTTGAAGGTTGCAGTGTTAGAGGTTGTAGTTTACCGATCGAATTTTCGAGCTTCGTTCAATCCAAAGGTAAGGGGTGAGGTTCGACTAATATAATCGATTGTATGATAGTTGTTATGTGGGATTTAAGGTTGTATGATTTTACTACTAATTTTGTGTTCATGTATTGAAATTGTGTTTTTTGTGATTTGTTGGTGTATCGGTTGATCTGGATTTCCAAACTAAGTTGTTTTGTGGTTGATGTTGTTGGCCTGTGTCATATTGATTCAAGTCTGTAATATATGTGTTGGTGAATCAATGATTTGTGTTAGAAATTATATCTTGTATGTGTTATGGGTTTACAAAATTGCAAGAACAAGAATGCGGGTAAATAGATGAACAGGACATAGTGGAGACGGGGGCCCCAAAAGAACTAAATGATCCTCCCCCCACCCCCACACATAAGGAGACGACGTCTCCATGATGTAGAAAAAGGTGGAGGCAGGCGCCTCCCTCCCTTAGAGGGCCCCACCTTTTGTTTCCCTTGATGTAGGATACGTGCTAGGGTGATTTCATATGTGGTTCTTAGTAAACTCTAGTATAATTAGGTGAACTTATTCATAGAAATGACAAGAATTAATATTAGGGAACTTAAACTAGTATAATCAAAATATTCAATGGCCTAGTAATGTTCCAGTAAGTTATAGAAATTATTAGAATGCACATCCTGTTTGGTAAAAGAATAGTAAAAAGTAATAGTAGCCTAACTCACAGTAGTAACAACTATGGATAGAAAATACCTCGCTCCTGAATGTGATGGACACCTTGCAGACCCCAAAGATCACCATGGATGTAATCAAGGGATCCATGTGTTCTTTGTTTGCCTTTGTTGAACTTCACTCTACAAGATTTTCCAAGTACACAGGGTTCACAAAACGTCAGCTTTTCGAATTTGTCTGCACGAATCAGATTTTGTTTCCCTAATTCGACCAGACCCCTTTCACTGACATGACCAATCTCATGTGGCAGATTTCTGTCTTCGACAAAGGTTTCGTGGATGCAACATTTGTTGAACCACTTACAACTTCATCCTCAAGGGTATACAAGCCTTATTTCTTCACACCTCTCAAGACTTCCTTCGAACCCTTCATGACTCTTAGGATACTTTTCTCTCCTTAGAAAACATATCCTATCTTGTCCAATTCACCAAAAAAAAGCAGATTTCTCTTCAAATCAGGAACGTACCTGACTTCAGTGAACAACCTTATTGACTCATCATGGAGCTTGAATCTCACAGATCCAACACCTGCAATCTTGCAAGCTTTATTGCTTGACTCATCATAGTCGGCTTCTCCGCTGCCGTTAATTCAACATTCATGGTTGCCTATCCTTTCAACGCTTACAAGCAATCCTGCTGAACCAGTAGGGTTTTCATCTTCAAGCACCACAGATCGAAATCATTCACTCTGGTGAACTTTTCAATCTCATACTTTATTGAAGGCATCTTCTCCGCGCTCACCGCACCAATTTGTTGTGAATTCAATGTCAATAATGAAGTATAAAACAAGGAAAGAATAAAGAACAAGGAAGAAGAAGAACACAAGAATTGGTTATAATTGCTATTCTTTTACTTTCTCTTAGAAAACAAGATTACAAGTTTATAAGAATTACAAATAACCTCTCTCACCCTAAATTAGGATTTGCAGTATGCAATGATGAGAGACTAGTATGATATTCATAATAAAACCTAACATACTAACTAATGAGTTTTTTTTCACAAGGCCTATTACACAAGCTAACTTAATAAATTAGGGTTTAAACACTAAAATCTAATTTAACATGCTAATAACCCTACCATCTTCGACACCTGCAGGTTAGATCCATCTTCGACTACATCATACAAATTTCGACACCAGCATATGAATAACCTTCGACTTCATACTTAACTCAGTCGAACCAAGAAGCTACCCTTCGATCATATTAGAGTTTGATCCAATATCTCACATAGACATATCTAACAATTGTCGCATCAAATTCAATTGGTCCCTTTGTTGGCATATGATGATATGTTCTCCATATAACTTGTGGTGAATGCTCTCAATTTCCCATTTTTGTTTATTTTAAGAGGTAAATGCTTAAGCAATTCTCAATAATCGCTTAATGGGAAAATAGTCGTCTGCAAACGTTTTCTATGATTGAATAACCCCACTATGTCATGCACTTTGGAATATTTAACCCATAGATTAACCCTACTATTTTCTATTTGATTGGCTTCTGCTCAAATTCAGGCAGTTATATACCTTCATGAGATAATGGTTTAAGGTGTATTCTGATTTTGTTGTGCTTATCTGCCAGGCTATTGCTATAAGTTTGTCAAAAATTTCCAAATCCCACTCTTAGATAGGAATAGGACCATCCTGCAATATCAATTAATGTTAAGCATATAATTAGCATTACAAAAAGAAGTGAGGAAAAGGCCCATTTTTTTTACCTAAACATACAAATGAAGAGTGAGTGAGAGAGAAGAAAAGTTTGTCTAGATTTTTTTTTGACAGAAAATAAATGATATTCATTCATTCAAATCGATAGAGTACATCGTTGCAATACAAATTCAAAATCGCCAAAAACAAAAAGGATGAATCTGCGAACAAATCCACAGCATCCATGTTAATAGCATAAAACGCCAAATTGCATATGCCTACAAATATTAATGTATTGACTGTATTGAGATGTCCGAAATATTCATGCTTCCGGATCTGTAGCGTTGACGGCACCAAAGTCATTGATTGAATCTGCACTAGATTGAAACTAATCTTTCAACCTAAAACAAATGAACACCGCACAAAAACGGAAAAACAAAATACCCGCACAAAGACGAGAAATCAAAATACACCACAGAAATATGGGAAATCAAAACAAACGATGACTCACGAAATCACAAAAAATGACTCACGAAATCACAAAAAAGACAAAAAGAAAAGGTGTGAAAATCACTTATTTAAGTAATAGATAAACAAAAACGATTTGGAGGGGTGATTTTGGATTAAAATTGATCCTAAATCACCCCTCTTTGAGAGAGAGGAAGAAAAAAAGAAGAAAAGTGACGGCTAAAAGTTTGTCTAGATTAAAAACTTGTAATTTTGAAACTGAAAGTTACTTTCTATTTCTCAAAGTATGATAGAAAAAATAATATAGTATAATCAAGATTGTCAGAATCAAGTTTTTATCTTGACTCTTTTTAACTAGATAAAATCGAAACTTAAAATCATAGAGTTTACTTTATATTAAAATTATATTAAATTTATATATACGACATATATATATACACACTTATATAATAATCTAAATGCATTAATTATTTAAAATTTTAACTTAATTATAAAGCAAAAATATATTATATCATCATAATAAAGTGTAATATTCACAAACTTGTATCAAACTATATAAAATGTCCACCAAATCATAAAATATAAAATCCAAAAGATTATAAAAAAACAATAGTTTCATAAGTTTTTCAAGTTCAAAAAAACAAATCTTTTTCATCATCTTCTTCAACTTAATCAAACATTTAATCCTTCTACAACATCATTTCTAAATATTAAAGATTCTTTAATATTATAACCAAGATATGAATGTGAATAAAATTAAAAATCCATAGAGAAAATTTTATGGGCCAAAATATAAAATGTGATTTATAAATTTTGACAAAAAAAGTAAAATCAGGTCCAAGAGTAAAATCCAATGATTTTACATGATTTTACACGATTTCGCCGATTTTAGAAAGATTTAAATCACTTAAAATCGTTCTGGAATACGATTTTACATACAAAGGTTTTTACCTGCAATTTAACACAAAATGCTGACCTAAATACGTGAAATCTATAGAGTTTAGGTTTTAAATCAAGATTTTAACAACCTTGAGTATAACATGGCAAAAGAGAGCGGAAAAATGAAAATATATCAGTTACATAGATGATAATTTTGCAGATATTTTCTAAATGTGCTCAACACCTAATTGCTTTGATTTTTGTACTGTTTTTTTATCCAATTGTATTTAGTTGTTAGCTCACATATGCCAATTTGAATAAAGTTCTTGTATTTAAAGCTATTTAATGCAAGTTCATGAATGAATTTGAAGTTCATGAATGAAGTTGAAGTATGAGCTGCAGTAACTATATAACTTTCCTGCTGTGAATCCCTCCAAAAGTTATTTCCTTTTTGGGACATTTAGGTGGAAAAAAAGACATATAAAGTCCTACAGTAGGTAGAAATGTTAGGTTTCTATACTATTTTATCTGTGGTGACTATATAGTCTTTTATCTGCAGTGATTCTTTCGGAAAATTGTTTCCTGTTTGAGACACGACAAAAGCCATATTATGAAAGAAAGGCAAGGAAGTGTATTTTAAGAGTGATTCTAAGGAGTCACCCAATTGCAAGTATCAACCATTTAAAGCTGATTTAATGAAGTAAAAATACAAGCCGTTTATTCTTTATCCAATGTTTGAATTCCCTTGATTATGCTACGGTGTTTTTTCATGACCTCAGCCTGTTCTCCTTTCAGAAAGTCTAGAAAGTTCCATACGAAGGCATTGCATAAAAACAACGAGGATAGGGAAATCCATGGAAGAATTATACAATGTGAAGGCGGAAAAGAAAAGTTTCACCTTAAAAACTAGCTCTGCTTGAAGTTTCAGGATGGCCAATTTGTAATACTGGAAAACACAGGTTGCCATGGGACTGGAAGATAAACATACTGGTGTACATAGAAGGTGAATTGACTATTGTTCCTGAGAGGAGTACGCATTTCATGCATTTTGTTGCAGGAGACTTAATCCGGTATCTGAAGTGGTTTGAGGCTGATCTGGCTCAACAGGCCGTATCGAAAACATTATAGTTTTTGAGCCTATTATGATTGCTATTGATGATGGCAGTGGCTTCAGCAAGGTAGGTAGGGACTTACTTAATTTGGCACACAACAAGTTTAGAATTGGATGAGTTTTATATCTCTCATAGTTGTATGTTGTTGCTATTCATTCAATACCAGTAAACTACTTTGAACTTTCGCAGCATTCTGATCTTGTATATACATTAGGAAGTAATGAGGGTACATGTTTAGCAAAAATATATGTAGGTTTGGTTACTGTCAATCATATTTGAGCTTGCCTCAAAACATCTGTTTAGCAAAACATGTTCGAAAATAGCTTCTACCATAAATTGCTTTCGACAGTCAACGATTACTCACTTTGTGCATCAAACTCAGCAGTGTCGGTATCTTATAAAGATGGTTGAGGCTGATCTCTGGTTCAATGGTCCATATCAAAAACGTTAAAAGTTCCGAGCATATGGTGATAGGTATTGATGATGCTGCATGATGGTCATTTAAAGAACGTTTATCAAATAGATATGTTCTGTATCTTTCTTATACTAAATTTTCCACCCTTTACACACATCAAATGGATCTTATTGAACTCAAAAAGGTCAAGTAATAAATGAAAGGGTGTGACGAAAATCACCAAATTCAGTGAGCATAATGCATCGTCCCTATTTGAGTTACCATATATCTGTAAATATTTAATCATACACCACATTTTTTAATTTTTATCAAGCTTATTTCATGTCTTATTCAAGCTTCCATAATCCATATTTCATAATAATACCTTACTCTCCATTTTATTCCATAAAAATAGTTATTACAAGAAACACACATAAAAACAATCAAATTTTTTACTCCAATCCAGTATTTGGAAACTTCCAGTTCTACTTATTCTTTAAATAACATTAATACAACTATGTTGGAAAAGTAAAGTAGGACAAAGAGTAGCACCATTACAGTATCTCAATAACTAGATTATAAAACATTTTCAGAATAACAATATCAATCTCACAGCATACATGCTTCACAAACTGAATTGAAACAGAGAACTTTGAACTCCTTTATTTTTGTCTCATCAGCTGCTATCTTTCTTCAACAGAGATGCAAATGCTTCAATTAGACAAACTTTTCCTGTAAAAATTACACAGAGATCAAAGGACGTAACTTAATAAATCATGAATTTTCAATATTCTTTTTTATATTTAAATGTTCTGGCTAAAATGCTTAAAGTCTTCAATCAACCTTAAATTTTGAAAAAAAAATTATGCAGAAAAATATCTTTTATTTTGATGAAACAATTTTATTGTAAGCTCAAACTTCACATATTTAACAAAAATGATACGAACAAAGTGGGAAAGAAAAAGATTACCTGCAAACTTCTGAGCCACCTTTGAAATTTAATTCCTTTCAGCATCATAAACACATACATCGTGTCAACTATGTTGTTCAAGAACAAGACATATTTATGTCTCCAAGTTTTGATGAGAAACAATGATCCCCAAAGTGCTCCATATCCTGTGATAAATCCCAGTGCCACGCTCAAATAAATTGGTTTTTTATCTTCTGGGCTACTTTCTTCATGTGGTTCTGGTTTTGGATGAGCAACCTCTTCATCTCCTGGACATTTCCTGTCAAGCGGTTTCCCACAAAGATCAACATTCCCTTCATAACTTGATGCATCGAAACTCTGTAACTGTGTGCTGATTGGAATTCTTCCAGACAGATTGTTATGAGATAGATTCAACGTAGACAGACGGTCAATTTGAGTCAGAGATTGAGGAATTGGACCAAAGAAATGGTTTTGTGACAAGTCAAGAGAATCAAGTGATGTTAATCTTCCTATCTTTGAAGTGATTTCTCCAGACAAGTTGTTTCTTGATAAATTCAAGGATACCAATCTTATCAAGTTCCCTATTTCTTGTGGAATGTCTCCGGTCAATTGATTGCTTGAAAGATCAATGCTGTTCAAAATGAGTTTATTATTCTTGAACGATCGTTCTGTACCTTTCCACATCAGCACAGCAATCAAATCATAGGATATATAGCCGGAAGTAAACCCGTTTCCATATGAGTAAGGTAAACCTAAGAGTATGGCTCTAGTTGAGGAATCATTTTGAGACATTGCGGAAAAATTCATCAAGCATTTGAAAACTCCTCCTGATAGACTGTTTTCTGAGAGATCCAACAGTTGAATATTTGTTAAGTAACAAAGACTCTGTGGAATACTTCCATTAAACTGATTCCTTCGTAAGCTTAACATTTCCAATTCTTGTCCTAACCAATACGGTATTGGTCCGGAGAAACTATTATCTCCAACATCAAGCATGATCAGTCGTGTGCATTTTTTCAAGGTGACGGGCAACTTCCCAGTGAAGGAATTGTTACGCAATATCAATACTGTAAGTGCATGTAATGATCCCATTGAGGATGGTACTTCACCAGACAAAGTATTGTCACTCAAATCTAGAAATACCAATGATTTCAAATGACTCCAACAATTGTGGAGCTGCTTGGATAGTTTATTCTTTGATATATCCAATAGGTGCAATCTATCGATTGTATTGTTAGAGCATAACAATAAACGAGTATCTGAAAATTTGTTCTCAGACAACCGTAGAAATGCTGCACTTTGCAGAAACAGAGGGATTGAACCTTCAAATTGATTTGAGTCAAGAATTACTTCACAACCTTCAGAAAATCTTATAGGCAAATTTGGAATTGTGCCAAAGAGATTATTGTATGAAATATTCATGAACTTTAAATATTTTGTTTGAGTCCAAAACCATACTGGAACTGCATCTGTAATTTTAGCATTAGAAATGTCTATCTGTTGAAGAAGGTTTTGACTCTGCAACCATTTTGGAAATCTAGGCCCTAACATACATGACCTTAACCCAATGGTATTCAATTGAAAAGCTGGCACCCAATTTTCAGGAAATACGAGAGACAATGAGTTGTCATTCAAGTATAAATCCTTTAACATAGACATGTTTCCAAAATGAGAGTCGGTAATCACACCTTCAAAATTATTAGAATCCAAGTATAGACTCACTAAATGAAAGGGGAATGTTGAATTTTTTAGTATCCTCCCATTTAATAAACCGCTGGATAGGCTCAGAGTTCTTAAAGATGAGAACATTGACATGTCAGGTAGAGTGCCAGACATTTGGTTGATATCCAAGTATAATTCTTGAAGTGAGTCTTTTGTGCACCCAAAAGATAAATTATGAAGTATCACTGAGAGATCTTCACTCAACCTGTTACTTGACAACTCTAGCGATCTTAATGAACATAGGTTACCAAATGATTTTGGAATTCCACCTTCTAGAGAATTTGAGCCAAATCCCAAAGACACCAATGATTTTGGAATTCCATCTGGAATCTTCCCGCTTAACATATTGAATGAAAGGTCGATTGTTACTAGAGATGAGAATATTGAAAAATTAGGCAGTGCTCCAGTAATTTTGTTGTCATGTAAACTCAAATATTGCAGCGAGTATCTTGCACAACCAGACAATTTGTGTAGAATGGTTGAAATGTCTTCATTCAAGTTGCTACGATCAAGATGCAATGATTGTAACGTACATATATGTCTAATAGATTCTGGAACTCCACCTTGTAGTTCATTTTCCGACAAGTCAAGTAGTTTAAGAGGGCTTTTGATGTTGCCAAAATCGTATGAAATAGTGCCATTGAAATTGTTATAACTAAGATCAAGCTCAATTAAGTTGGAGGTGGCATTAAACACCCATTCAAATATTTTGGAAGATGAAAAGGCATTATATGAAAGGTCAAGGATTGCAAGAGAAGTAGAAAAGTTCAACCGTGAATGGGACAGAGAATGGAGGTAAAGATCAGAAATGCCACAAAAAGATAGCTTCAACTCTTGTATTTTAGGTAGCTTAGCAATCATTTGCAGCCAGACATGAGAAGAGTTGAGATTTGATATGCCACTCAAGTCAAGATGGGTTAAAAGAGTGAGATTAGAAAGCCACTGACCTCCAACATGATTGTTCTTATCATCAAATTTGAGTCTGAAATTGTATCCAAGATTAAGCTCCTGCAACTTTGAAAGGCTTCCAAGTTGATGAGGAATGGTTCCAACAAAATCATTTGCTGAAAGATCAAGGTAATGCAAATGAGAGAGATTTCCAAGTTGATGAGGGATTGTACCCTCCAGATCGTTCTGTGAAAGATCAAGATATTGCAAGTTTGAAAGACGACCAAGATCATTTGGAATTCTTCCCCCAGAAAATGAATCTTGGAGGTCAAGGAATCTCAAGTTGGTAAGTGAACCAAATAATTCTGAAAATATACTGTTTGAAAATCGATTCCCACTAATGTTCAAATATTTTAAATGTCTCAACTCCATCAAAGATGCGTTGATCTCACCTGGAAAAAATCCAAACAGAGGATGACTTAGATGAAACATTTCAACATGTCCAGTTTGATTGTTACAACGGATTCCTTCCCATGCACAGCAACCATCACTCTTACTGTCCCATGTAGTCAACAAGGAAGTGTCATCCAACACAAGGCTTGCCTTCAATTGAAGAAGAGCTTGTCTCTCATTCTCTAAGCAACCAACAGCTCCATTCACAAACAAGTTCAACACCACAATAAAGAGTACTGCAACTAACTTGAGAATACTCAATATTATCTTCATGTTTTTCTCAACCAAAGTAATGAAATTCAGCTTGTTGTTATTACTTCTCACATTCAGAAACAAACTACGAATGAAATGAAGAATATAAAAGAATAAGACAAAATGGAAAGACTTGACTATATCAGTATGACTTGGAATACGCGGTGCTTATTTTTCTCATTTTGGTATGTGGTGCCAATTTTTTCTCTTGTGGAAAAAACGCACAACGTTTCAAAATCGATTTTCATATTTAAATAAATTGTTTTGCTAAACTATTTTTATAATATAAGAGTGAAAACTTATGTTAGCATGTGTGAAAATTTGGAAGATTAATCTTAGAAAAAAACTTGTGTTCCGGTTTTACTTTCTAATAAAAAAAATCAATTAGATTTCAGAATTCTTTTCATATATTTAAATTAAACTTTACACAAAATATAAATCAAAATAATTATAATTATTATAATAAAATTTAAATCAACTGCTATGTTCTTTTTGCATTACCATATTTTCTTCACTTCAACATTTTACCAAAGTAACACATTCAAACTTCAATTTAATATAAATATTTTATTATTTAAATTATTCAATTAATACTACTCTAATAGCATCTCTCATGACAATATCTTGTACTTCACAAACCAAAAAATTAATAATCCTTTATTATTTCTCTTTTTTCGTTTACACGGACTCTTAGTGTTATAACGTATGGTATTCAATATCAATATTTTCTTCAGTCACATTTTGAAACATTTTTGGATTTATAATTTGTTATCACTTTTCTTTGGTTTGGTCAAAGTTGGAATTTTGTTGTATTATTAGTAAGTTTTTCTATTTTTGAGTTTGTTTGCTTCCTGCAAGTTGGAGATTCTTGGAATTAGTATTATAAAAATAATTGTATATGACTCTCTAAATCTAATATTTTATACATTAAATTATTTTTATTGATTTAGAAGTGACGTGTCAGGTGGTGTCATAAATGATTTTATCATGTTCTGAATATGTACGATTTGTGCACCAAAAGCAGTTGACTCACTGACTTTATGAACTCCATATAGCCTCTTACTACATGTAGCTTATAGAATTGGTCTTTGATTTGAGAGATGTTGGTTGTGATCCTTTCAATCAATTTAAAACTCTCAGTATATGACTTGGATAATAAAACTCCATTAGAAAATGCTTCCAACTTGTATCTTCATCTAGATCATTGTAGAAAGTATCCAATTGTACAAAAATTGGAAGTCTCAACAGCTCCTTAAATCTTTTTCAAATAACAATTAACAAATAAAGATTCATCTTCTCCTTGTCCAAATGAACTAATTTGGTTTCTCATTTTGACATTTTTTAGCAAGGAAAAAACTACTTGGCTAAAAACCTTTAATCTAAATTATTCCATGTGGCTATGAAATTTGATTATGAAAAATTGAGCCAATTATTAGAACGACCCCTTATAGATTAAGGAAATAATTTGAGCCAAATATGTCATCAATTATCTCAAAGATTTTGAAATTGTTCGCAATTTCAAGGAATTACTTCAAATGTAGATTAGGATCATATGTCGCAACACTTGAGTATTGTCCAATAACTTGTGACACTGGTATTCATGGCATTAGGATAAAAAAATTCATAATCTATGATGTTTCTTACTTGATAATTGGCAATGTTAATGGTATCTTGATTAGCCATGCTCTCTTCTTCCTCTTTTTGTCTGTCTTCAACTTCTATGTCAACTTGTTCAAGTTCTAGAACAGGGCTTCCTAACAAATGATGAGTTTGTTGAGATCTCCTTAATATTAAATGTTCTTTCTGGCTATGGACCTATTTCGTATTCCAGGAAAATCAATATGCACGTGCAGGTTTTTGGATGCAACCTGTCATTTCACTAAAGGATAAAAACATATCAAATAAATTATATCACTATTTTAGATGAAAAATCAAAGGTTAATGACACAGTCTTCGACAACAGCAACAAAGCTTATTGCTTAGTTATACGTGTGTAAATACATAGTCAATCTTGTAGAAAGTGATAAGAAAAAAATTGATCCCACGAGAATTGAATTAAATGTTTTGATAAACAATGATCAGTGCATTTTGATGCACGTTCCTTTATGTTTGTACTTAGGCATTTCTTTGGTTTGCTTTGCTTATTTTTATATTTTATAATGTTTTTCTAATTTAGTTTATTTTTGGTTTAATTTCATTTTCGCACTTTATTTTCAGCATTACCAGTCTGCACTAAAACGGTCATAACTGGAGTTTCGGGAATCCGATTGAGGCGTTCTAATAATCGCCGGAAAGCTAACAGAAAGAGCTACAACTTTCGTGTTGGAGTCAAAGTCAGATTCGGAGTGCATATTTTCCAGAATTTCGTTTGAAGCTGCAGCATTAGTTTTATTTAGTTTTGGATCGTTAGTTTTGGGCCTGAGTTATGTTTGTTTGACCCAGTTGGGTTATGACCCGAATTATTGTCTCTCCCATTTTACCTAGGTCTGGCCGTACTGTTTACATTCACTTTTTACTTTTCACCAAATAATTTTGAAAGCTTTTTACGAATGATGAGGAACTGATCCCCGAAGGCAATTTCTGCTGGTTACGGTTTCCAATACTTTGAGGTTTTTAATCTTTAATCCAATTTCTTTTTCCTTTTGATATTAATCTATATGTCTTGTTTGCTTAATTCGAGTTATATAGAATATTATTGATTTATACCGATTGATTTATGTTCCTTGACTTTTATCATACTTTATCGTTGTTTAATCGTTAAAGTGTGTATGTTAGAATCACGTTTGCTTAATTCGTGATTGTGCTTAATCCGTTTGCTTTATTCGGAAAATAAGAATGAATTCTTATAATGTCAATTTCGCTTGTTAATTGATGTTGTAATCGGTAGGGGAATAGAATCCGTTTAGGGGATTGAAGTTTATTGAACCAATGATAAGTCGGTAACCGAATCAGTAGAATTGTCGTTTTAGCTTATTTACATAATCACTTATTTTAAGTACTTTTTGTTAATCAGAAACCAAACCAACCCCCCCAATTCGATTTCAGTTAGTAATAACTAAGAATCCTTGAGAGACGATATTCGAGTTAATTGTCGCTATCTACAGTTTTATTCAAAACAACTCGTTTTTGATCCGCGCGCGACAGCGGATCAAATTGGCGCCGTTGCCGGGGATTCTTGTCGTTATTAACTGATATTAGAGTCATAGGTTTAGTGTTTGTGTGTTTAGGCCATAGGTTCCTCGCGGTTTCGGCCATAACGCATTTTTGAGTCGAAAAAAGTTTTTTTTTGGAAATTGAGTCTGATCGATAATCAGTTTTTGCCTACTGGAAGTAGAAAAATCGTGCGATTAATACTCCCTTACTCTAGAAGAGTAAGGGAATTCGAGCCAAAATTGCCAAATTCATCGTTTTTCTATTTTTAATGAATTTTTTACTGTTTTCATAGAGTCGAAAAAATCCAAAAAAATTCTCAAAATTCTTATTTCATCTAATTAGATTAAATTTTGTGTTTTTATATTTTTATGAACTTATTTTAATCGTGTTCCTTCATTCTATTTGTTTATGGCTGTTATAGGACATTGTTGGCATTTTCGCATTTGTTGATGCATTGCTTAATTGATTTTGATTCTGAACCTGATTTTGATAATATGGTTGATCAAAGAACACTAAGGCAGCTAGCTGCGCTTGATGTTAATTATAATGGTTTATGTATTGAATATGCTGATGTTGTTGATCCCTTTGAATCGAAATCTGGTTTAATACACTTGTTGCCAAGGTTTAGTGGTCTTGCAGGTGAGGATCCTCATAAGCATCTAAAGGAATTCCAGATTGTTTGTTCTACATTATTGAGACCTAAAGGAATAACAGAAGACCATATCAAGCTGAGAGTCTTCCCGTTCTCACTTCAAGGTGCTGCAAAAGATTGGTTATACTACCTTGAGCCGAACTCTGTTACAAACTGGAATGATCTCAAAAAAGTGTTCTTAGAAAGATTCTTCCCTCCCCAAGTTACCAATTTTGCATCTTCCGGACCTTCACTAGAGGACCTTGTCAAGCAAATGGCTATGAATAATCTCCAGTATCAACAACAAATAGATTCTACTCTTCAGACTTTGCAAACACAGATTGGACAACTTTCCACTCTGATGAATGCCATGCAGCAAGCTCAAGGATCAAACCAACAACCCTTGGAAGAGCATTCTGTTTTTCAAATAGAGTCGCTTTCTGAAAATGTTGATGATACGCGTAATGATTCGTTTGCAGATGATTTTCCATCATTGTCTGGTTTTGATGATGTTTACTCTTGCGAAGTTTGTACTGACACTAATATTTGCTCTGTTTGTGCTGAAATTGAGCTTGCCTTGCAAAATGATACTCTTACTGCAGATGAGGTTGCAAATGAAGTTGTTCATGTAGATGAAGCTCTCGACACCCCGGCTGCCTGGAACAAACCATCCATTGAACAACCACCTTCCCGAGAGCTGAAACCAATTCCTGAAAATCTTAAATATGCTTATTTAGAGATGAATGAAAAACTTCTGGTTATAATTTCTTCTAAACTTTATTTTGATCAAGAAAGTAAGTTTTTGCAGGTTTTGAAGAAGCATAAGAAAGGAATTGGATGGACCTTGGACGACATTCCCGATATTAGCCCGTCCATGATTTTGCATAGGGTCTCAATTGAAGTGGAAGGTGAAACAAAAGTAGTGAGGCGGCCCCTTAATCTTTTGATCTCCGAGGTTGTGGAAAAGAAGATCACATGCCCATTCGAAACTTTTACTTATCGAAGATTCTTCTTTGATCCTGGAATAAAAGGCGAAGGCACTAATATAAATTCCAAGTTCAATGGGAATTACCCAAAGCTACTCCATGAGATCCCCACTCTGGAAGAAGAGAATGTAGAAGATATCTCTTTGGGAAAGACTGCTTATGTGATCAGTTATCCTCCATGACTCCTCGGGTGTGTTCTTTCCTTTCTCTCACTCTTATTTTATATTTATGTTCTTTCATTGAGGACAATGTATGTCTTAAGTGTGGGGGAGAGAATCATTTATTTGTTTTGTTTTCTTTCAATTTTTTTTTTTGTTTTCTTGTTTTGTTTTCAGTTTAAAAAAATATAAAAAAAATATGCATCGTTTTGAAAGTTTTAGGCTATAGACTGATTTGAGTCGAGTTTGCGGAGACTTGGGAAAAATTCACAAGATCGGTATCGTTTTAACACCGTAAGTCTCCTGCATATGCAAATTGATTTGAATTTTTTATTATGTTTTAGCCTTAAATTCTCATTCTCTGACAGCTCTTGAGTAGTTTATTTCAGCAGTCGGCACCATCTCTCACACACTTTACGTAGAGAAGCCGATGAATATAAGTGAGTGTTCCGAAAGAAAAAAAGAAAAAAAAGAAAAAGGGAATGCACCTTCTAAGTTTGGTGACCCTCACCCGGTCACTTAACCCAACGGTTGTGGAACCTTCAAAAGAAAAAGTTTTTCAAAACTCTTTTTTAGTTGGTTCAGCGGTTTCTGGTGCTGAACTTGGTAGGGAGGATTACGGTCCGATCCCCCGCAACTACATCTGAGTAAACAAAAGGTTATGCCACGTAAGTACCGGAACCCCGTGCAAAAGGACCAGAGTCACTAACCGGTCGTCCTGCTATAAGTGTGTGGAGATAACGGGCTTAATGTGATTGCACCTGAATGAAAAAGAGCAAAAAGGATGAGTAAGTTAGGCTATGGTATAATAATATGAATTGGTTTGTGTATTTAGGAGGCTTATGTCTGCATATCTGTGGTTAGTGTTCTTACGATGTCCTTAGTGTGCAAGATTAGTACCTGTCGATGCAAACTTACCCGAAGAAAATTTGTAGCCTAGGATGAGTAACTGTTGATGTATTTGTGCTTTCTTTGTTTTGATTTTATTTTGCTCGGAGTGCAAAAGTTCAAGTGTGGGGGAATTTGATCAGTGCATTTTGATGCACGTTCCTTTATGTTTGTACTTAGGCATTTCTTTGGTTTGCTTTGCTTATTTTTATATTTTATAATGTTTTTCTAATTTAGTTTATTTTTGGTTTAATTTCATTTTCGCACTTTATTTTCAGCATTACCAGTCTGCACTAAAACGGTCATAATTGGAGTTTCGGGAATCCGATTGAGGCGTTCTAATAATCGCCGGAAAGCTAACAGAAAGAGCTACAACTTTCGTGTTGGAGTCAAAGTCAGACTCGGAGTGCATATTTTCCAGAATTTCGTTTGAAACTGCAGCATTAGTTTTATTTAGTTTTGGATCGTTAGTTTTGGGCCTGGGTTATGTTTGTTTGACCCAGTTGGGTTATGACCCGAATTATTGTCTCTCCCATTTTACCTAGGTCTGGCCGTACTGTTTACATTCACTTTTTACTTTTCACCAAATAATTTTGAAAGCTTTTTACGAATGATGAGGAACTGATCCCCGAAGGCAATTTCTGCTGGTTACGGTTTCCAATACTTTGAGGTTTTTAATCTTTAATCCAATTTCTTTTTCCTTTTGATATTAATCTATATGTCTTGTTTGCTTAATTCGAGTTATATAGAATATTATTGATTTATACCGATTGATTTATGTTCCTTGACTTTTATCATACTTTATCGTTGCTTAATCGTTAAAGTGTGTATGTTAGAATCACGTTTGCTTAATTCGTGATTGTGCTTAATCCGTTTGCTTTATTCGGAAAATAGGAATGAATTCTTATAATGTCAATTTCGCTTGTTAATTGATGTTGTAATCGGTAGGGGAATAGAATCCGTTTAGGGGATTGAAGTTTATTGAACCAATGATAAGTCGGTAACCGAATCAGTAGAATTGTCGTTTTAGCTTATTTACATAATCACTTATTTTAAGTACTTTTTGTTAATCAGAAATCAAACCAACCCCCCCAATTCGATTTCAGTTAGTAATAACTAAGAATCCTTGAGAGACGATATTCGAGTTAATTGTCGCTATCTACAGTTTTATTCAAAACAACTCGTTTTTGATCCGCGCGCGACAGTGGATCAAAGGTTAATGACACAGTCTTCGACAACAGCAACAAAGCTTATTGCTTAGTTATACGTGTGTAAATACATAGTCAATCTTGTAGAAAGTGATAAGAAAAAAATTGATCCCACGAGAATTGAATTAAATGTTTTGATAAACAATCCTAAACCTGGTAAAATAATGCATGAGATATGCTAACAAATAATTATGTATGTCACGTGGTTGAAATTTTATAATCACTGAGAGATATCAAAGGGTGAAAATAGAGTATGAGAATATGTCGGACAATGAACCATTTCATGAATTCATCCAATGTTTTTGTATATGACATGCGGTGTCGTGTCCAGTGAGGTCAGAGCTAAATTTGTGATATTTGTTAACAACTTGAAAATATCTAGTAAGTAATTATTGATCTTGTACCAAAGCCACACAATAACACAAGTATACTTCAAATAAAACATGATAAATTTACCTCTATGGTCTTAGTCCTTTATACCTAAAGTGACTAAGTAAGCAATGTATGTCTACTTGCTACTTTACCATACTAGTTCTTAAAATTCATTTATTAAACACTACTATAATCTAACAAACTTGTATCTAACTCTAAGGTGATATAACTCTGAATTACACATATGACATTAAATCACAAGAAATAAACATAAAACAACATCACATTCATTCACAATTAAAAGAATATTATTCCATGAAATTTCACATTATTCACAATGCAAGATTTAGCACATAATAAGCGAAGAAGATAAAACAAACTAAGATCCTAATTTACACATTCCTAAACAATGATAATGAAAATGATAAACCTAAGTAATATTACATATGATTGGCAATATTTTATAGATAACATGTTAAGCAAGATGTTCTACCAAGATGTGAAAGACATATTCTATCTATGTGATCAAGACACTTCAATAAGAAACCTGTTAAGCATAACGCCATTCGTTTTGTGAGACATCTTGTCATACTCTAGGTTACTTCTCCCCCAAGATAGTTTGAGTAATTCTCGCGCTTTTAATAATTTTTTTCCTTTTATATAATTAAGAATTTGACTTTTGTGCGCGTTTTAGATTAAAAAAGTTTTACTCAATATTTTTTTAGCAAAATAAAATTTGGGGAATTTTGATTTGTTCAATATTTAATCAATAATGTTTTACAATCAACATTATTGAAGATTGGTTTCTTGTGCTTTTGAGAAGTCTAGCTGCATTCAAACCTAAACCCTAATTGACTTTGAAGTTGGACCATTGTTACTATTTAAAGAGGAATTATACAATGTGAATACCCACTTTGTATTACTAAGTTAGGTGTGTTAGTTTGTTTTAAGTCTTGTGTTTGTTTTTGTGTAATACTTTATTCATGCATATTAATATTAAGTTAAAAGAATATAGTATGTGTGTTATAGTATTGTTCCATCATTCATATACATTTGTAGCTATCAAAGTAGTTGGAAAAGTTTGTGTGTAAAAAATGACAGGGATCTCGGATTCAGGGGGAGCCATGGATCGAAGTATATGGATAGTATTAACAAAAGAGACATTGAATTATGAGATTTCAAATCAAACCAATTTGTATTTCTGACTACTAAGAGTGAACTTCCTTTCATCAGGTTAACACTCTCCAAATGCAGGTGATTTTTACATCGAATTGGTTTACCACAAGTGTTATTTATATTTTCCTTTATTTTGACAAAATGCATTATACTTGCCATACACATTTTTACAACATTATGTCTGACATCTTGTTATCCAGAGAACATAATTTCACTATGAAAGTACTCAAGTATCTTGCAATTTGTCAATTGTAAGTGACCTTTAGTGTTGTGCGTCTAAGCGTTAGATTTATTCATAACTACTTTGGAGAATAAAATGGATATGGGAGCTATAGTTTGTTCTTCTTCTTTGTAGAATCTCTGATTTACAAACTCTCATAACTTTCTAATACATGTTCCATATAGTAAGGCTTTTCATGCTGTAAAAAGCCCTTATTTTTGCTTCTTTGTAACTCTTAAATGATCTATAAACCTTGTCCAAAAATAAAGCATATTATCTTTTATAGAACGTGTACTAGGATAATACAACACACATGAGAGACATCACAGTCTTTTTTTACCTATTTTACACCCTTATCCTTTAATGTGATAGCTCAACTCGTCTTTAATCTTTTGAAATCTTCTAAATTCCAGTGCTAGCTTTAAATATCACAACAATAACCAAGCGCTAGCTTATCATAAGAGAGTTAGTAATAGGTCATCATGTTATGAGATATGGATTGACACATGGCAGAAGATTAAGCTTACAAATTTTTAAGAGTTACATTATTTATTGACAAACAGTGTTGGAATAAAATTGGTTTATACCATATCCCTTAGATTTTGATGATAACAAAGTATTTAAAGATAATTGAGTAGAGTAATATGTATTCAAGTGGGCAGGTATAAAGATTAATATAGTTATTTGAAGTTAAGTATGAAACTGCATAAAATATTCAAAGAGAAGCTCTTAAGAGGGAGATTCTGAAGATCAGACTCTGAAGAATCAACTTTTGATCAAGTCATATTTTGATTATCAGAAATTGAATTATCTAGAATCTGGTCAAGTCATCTTCTGAAGATCAATTCTTCCTCTAAAGAGCCAGAGTCTGAAGGATCAAAAGTTAAGACTCAGACTCTAAAGGACCAGAACTTGAACTCAGACAAAGCTCAAGAACCGATAAATTTCTAACATGTCGCTATTAGACTTTGAGGTTAATTTGTCCTATTCTGGACATGTGAAAACTTAGGAGAACGTTGCAAAAGCCTGAAGATTTACAACTGATAATTACTTTTATAGCAAAGGATTTACAACGACTGATCGTGATGGACGATAAGATTACGGGTAGCAAAGAAAAGTGATATAAGAAAATAAGTTGAAAAGACATTATGAACATACTAAGTTCTTCCCTAATGACACGTTCTATAAACTAGTGTGATCAAAATAAAGGGTGTTAGACGACATAAAAATTAATATGGTGACACCTCCCTCAAGAAAGAAGGTAATCCCTAGAATTAGGCTATAGGAATGAAAAACATCATAATCAAGATACACACTCCCAGAATCCTAAAAACATTCTTCTTTGCTTTATTCATTCATTGACTTGAACGACAAAGTGTTTGTATGTACCACTCCTCATTCTCACTCATCATGAATGGGATCTTTAAAGGTCAAACACTTTTAGACATTTTCATCTCATTAGGCTCATACCTTCCACTGAATTATTTTAGTTTAGAAAATATCATTATCCATTATGAGCTATTCTTAACTTAAAGAAGATAGAGGTAACAATTCAGTGTGACTGAGTGAGAAAAAGAGGTATAGAAAGGGATGGTTCCTCCTTGGGAGTATGATGAACTATTGCAGGTGGCTCTATCCCAACTAACATATAAAATTCTATATACTAAATCCATGGCCACCTTAATACATTAAGAGACATAAGTCAAATTTAAGTTTAAAGCACTTTTATTATAAAAAAAAAAAAACTAAGATACGTCTTATAAGTCAACAATAACTTTTTCTTAAAATACAATATTGCTTTAATATAATCAATTCCAATTAATATTAATTTAATATTTTTTTATTTATACATTTTTAGAGGTCTAAGACGTTTCTAATGACTTTACCCTTAGGCAAGCTTGACGAAGAGTCTGTTTAGTAAAAATAGCGGTTGACTGATAAGCTAGCTAATAACTTATAGTTTATAATTGATGGTTGATGACTGATAGCTTATAGTTTATGGCTGATGGATAACACTGATAGCTGATAAGTTAATTGAAGTGTTTCATAAAATTAACAGTTCAAGTAACTTATACATGTAAAATGACATAAAAGATATTTAATATATAATTATTTTATTTTAAATTAAAATAAAATAAATTGTAAAGAATAAATGTGGGTTTTTACTAAAATAGTATGGATAAAAAAAAAGAAAAAATAATAAGTTATAAGCTATAAGATAAAACGCTATTTAAAATAATGTCTAGAAATAAGCTATAAGCTAGCAAAATAAACTATAAACTCGAGATGAAAAGACCGTACCAAACAGGTTTAAATTATCATATGAGCTTATAAGCTATAAGTTATAAGCTATAATCTCAAAAGTGTGTCTTACCAAACAGAAACTAAATCACCTTTTTGTGAATTGGATCATTCACATATAGGGGTGGGAATAGGCCAGGCCGGCCTACAGGGGCCTACGGCCCAGCCTACATAGGCCTAGGCCAGGCCAGGCCTATTTAATAAAAAGGCAAGGCTTAGGCTTTTTTAAAAGCCTATTTTATTAAATAGGCCAGGCTTAGGCTATTAATAAAGCCTATGAAGCCTTATAGGCCGGCCTATATTTTCATATATATTAGAAATATGCTAAATAAGTTGGTCCATGTAGACATATATATTAGAAAAAAAGGCTAAATAGACTACCATATATATATATATATATATATATATAACAAAAGCTAAATAGGTCTACTTATATATGCATATATAGGCCGACCTATAAGGCTTCTTAACACTATTAGAAATACACGTATTACCTGCGGAATTTCCTGCGGAATTTCCTGGGACTTTCTTAAATAAAATAAATTTTACTACGGATCAAGAATTGGCAGAAAATTCCGCAGCAATACCTGCGGATTTTGCTGCGGTTTATATATTTCAAACATGAAACGAAACTATAATACAAAATCCGCAGGTAAATCCGCAGTAAAGTTTCCTGCGAATTTTGCTGCGGATATCTACTTTATTAGAACCAAACTGTTATACAAAATTCGCAGGTAATTCCGCAGGAAAGTTTCCTGCGGATTTTGCTGCAAATTTAACTATTTTCTTAAAATAAGTAATTTTTGTCTAAATTTTTTTAAAAATTAATCATTGTTATATTTAATGGTTAACTATTTAATATTATAATATTAATTAATGTTTTAAAGTGAAATTGTTGTATTTTTAAATTTTCATTTTAATTTTTTAATGAAATAAAGGGTATAAAATATTTGAAAAATAAAACTAATAAAAGGTATTAAAAATTTTGAAAATTGGTATCGAAGATTTTTTTATAATAATCAAATTTTTAAGAAAATACATAAGTAACTTATATTTCAAAAATATTATCTCAATAACCATGTTTGGCCATTTTATATTGCGCCTCCTTTTTTTAAAAAAACTTTTATAATCCGTGGATTTACTGTTACTTACGGATTTACCTGCAGATCGGACATTAAAATATTTTATCGCAGATTTTTTTTAAAAAGTACGTGGCGCCATATGGAATGGCGATTACGTGAAAAATACCCGCAAACATGGTTGACGATTTTTCAATAGATCGGACATCCTATAGATCTTTTAGACACCACGCAAAATTTCATTTATACTCCCACTTCCATAAATGCATCTCCGGAAACATGAGTTATCCAAGCTAAACCATAATGCTTCAAGTTTAAACGAATAAACAAAGGCCTAAGTACTTCAACTCAACCATAACAAAACCAAACAAACTTTTGGAGTTCGCTCAAAACAAAAACCTTCATAACAGATAAATTGCAGAATCGCTCTATCATCGGCCACGTTTGGAGTTGACCAAGCCATCACCCGTTACAGTTTACACCATGATTAATCTTCTTCGCAACGATCTACTCTCACAATCGCAACCACCGATCGAATCTCTGAACCCTAGCTTGTACTTTTCCCCTTTCAACTCAGGTAAATTCATCTGATCTTCTTAATTTCTGTTTAACGATTTTGATTTCTACTGAATCAAGGTGTTTGTTTTGAGCCACAATAAGTTAGATTGATTATAAACTTAGCTGATTTTTGTAATCAAGGTGTTTGTTGAAATGCCATAATGAGTTTACTTATGTTATATTGATTATAAACTTAGGTGATTTTTGTAATCAAGGTGTTTGTTCAAATGCCACAATGAGTTTACTTATAGTATTCAACTTTCTCAATTCTTGTTTTTTTATCTGTTTCCCTCTTTGCAAGGAAAGATAGGCCACCAATAAACAGTTCTTGTTTGTTACAGTTTTTCTTACTTGGACTTGTTGGGTACAGTCTCTTTCCATGAAGCCATTTCTTTCATTTTTTTATTGAATAAAACATGTTTATATAACTTAAAATATTACCTGCCTATAACAGAATAACTATGAAAGATTACCTTGTGGGTTTGGACAATACATCGCCAACATTTGCTTCTGCTATGCAAAATTCTGTTCCTGCCCTAACATTTCTGATGGCTGTGATACTAAGGCAAGTTATAAGTTATAGACCTTGTGCTCTAAGGCTTAAAGTTCAGAACTTTTTGATTATGTATTCATGAACTTGTTCAATTATGTATGTCAAAGTGCAGATATGAGAGCTTGCGCTTAAATAGGCTTAATGGTATAGCTAAGGTTCTTGGAGTACTTGCTTCTGTTGGAGGAGCTTCAATCATTACCCTATACAAAGGACCAACAATTTATGCTCCAGAATCACCTTTAGCAGTATATCAGGGACAATTCTTGTCTCTATTTGAGGACTTCAATGGGAAAAACATGAACTCGGGTGGAATTTTTCTCTTTGGTCACTGTTTGAGTTGGTCTGGTTGGATTTTGATGCAAGCATTTGTTCTGAAAAAAAATTCAACACAACTCACTGTTTCTGCTTTTACTAGCTTATTTGGTATTGTGCAGTTTGGGACGATTGCAGCATTTCTTGAGAAGGATCCCAAAGCTTGGCAGCTCAATTCCTTTGACGAGGTCTATAGTATTTTGTACTCGGTTCGTAAATCAAACTTGATTGTTCAATCTGATATTTCACTACAGTATATGAATTCGGCTCGTCGTTTTTTCTGTATCAGGGAGTGGTGATTTCAGGAGTGGCAGCAGCAATACAAATATGGACTATTAGCAAAGGAGGGCCAGTGCTTGCTTCAATTTATCTTCCCTTACAGACATTGCTGGTAGCTTTTTCTAATATTTTCAAGTAAGTCAATTACTCTATTTAATGGAAAGCAAACAATTTTAGTCTCGGCATTTGAGATTGATTAATGTGTCACATAGTTACTGCAGGGACATGTTAACCATTTGCTTAAACTTGATTGTGCAAAGGATAGGTTGCAACTCTTCAAGGTTGATTTAGTAGAAGAATATTCTTTTGACTCTATTATTCACGACTGCCACGGGTCTTTCATACTGTTTCACTGGCTCGTTAGTTTCTGAAATCAGTAATGTTAGTATTAATCAGTAGTAATGTCACCGATTCGAACACGACCCTGCAGTTGGATTCTATCAAACTTAATGTAATTTAAAATATGAACTCAAACTGTTCAATTGGAATTGGAAACTGTTTCTTAAAGTTCTTATTCGGTTTTTTTTCTCAGATTTGGTGAATAACTTGGGTACTATTGCGAGGTCTGGAACTAAGGAGTTTATGGAGGCCTTGCAGGCTGGTGCTGATGTCAGCATGATTGGCCAATTTGGTGTTTGGCTCTAATCTGCTTATCTGGTTGCAGAGAAAGTCATCGTCACCACCAAACATAATGATGATGAGCAATACATTTGGGAATCACAAGCGGGTGGCTCCTACACTGTTAATCATAAAACCTCTTCTCTCCTTTCACCAACATGTGCCCAAATCTTCTATCTTTTCCTTTTCTCTCTATTGTCGACGACATTCGCTGAAGGCAGGGTAACTATAGTATGGTGTGAATGTTTGTTTCAATTTAAAGCAACATAGCTCATGTTTTCTACTTTTTTACTATATTGTTTTGGTAGTTTTTCTAGTGGACATTATTTTGGACATGTCAACTTCGAAAGTCTAGTGTTGGTGATGCAGCTTGTCAAGGTGGTCTTGGTGCTATTGATTGGTAGAAAGGATTGCAACCCCTTCTGAATCAAGTGAAAACAAGTATATGGAAAATAGTCCTACCGTTTAAACATATAGTCATACATAAGTTCCATTGAGACAAAATTTGAACACAAGTATATGGTTAATCATTCTCGAGTTGCTTGGTAGTTTTTTTGCTTACTTTTGATTATGTTGGTTCATATATATTCATGCATCTTAAATCATCCCTGCAGATACAGAATATGCAGAAATCCCACTTGCAGCTGTCAATTCAATCCATCAAGAGCAGGTCTGCATATATTTTCATTGGCAACACATTCCTGTTCTGGAATTGTTTCTATTCAAGACATAGTTGTCTAGAACTTTTTTAATTAGTTATAAAAGCTGTGTATATTTTTTTAATTAGTTAAGACATAATATTAATCTTACTTTTATGTTAGTTGTTATACTTGAAAATTGGTCTTTCATGGGAATTTATTTGAAGTTTGGCATGTACTAAATTCAATAAGCTTATTAGGTTTTTTTGATAGATGGGGCATTCTGCTGCTGTATGGGAATTTAGAGCAGGAACTAAACTTACAAAGGACTGGAATGGAATTGATCAAGTTGTACTTCGGACGCCACACAAGGTGCTTCGGCACGGGTGTGAACTTGTTGATTGAGATTCAGATACCGGCTGAGTATGTTACTGCCTACAAACCGTCTAGTAAGCCTTTTTTTGTCATTTTAATAACTTTAGAATTAAATATATTATTTACTATCTTACAACGCATAAGAGGTTTTTCCCAAAAGCTCCAACGGAGCGCTTATTTCCCAAAGTGGTTTTTTCTGTTCAGAATGGAGTTGCTACTCAGTTCCGTTGTGGAAGGTAATGGAAAAATGGCTTTGAATTTGAAATGATCAGACTTGAACTGGTTAAAGATGAAGCATCAAGTGGAAACCCTGGAAAGTTTGGTGCAGAGCTGTACTGCATTCTGGGAATGAGGTGTATACTCTATGTATCAATTCATTTTTGTCATGCAAAAGATTGATTTTTTTATTAATATTTTCTTCATCATGTTTTTTATAAGCAAAGTATTAATGAGAGTATAAGAATTCAGCAAACCAATTTTCTTCATCACGTGGCTATAATAATAATTAGTAGCAATTATTTAAATTTATTTGACTAAAAATACTATATGTTAGTACTAAATTAATGCTAACACTGTTTTGTGATTAAATTAAAGTAAGTTATTGTTCTATGAATTTGTCTTATTTAAATTTAAAACATTTTAAATTCTAATTTTATTTTTATATTATGGTTATTTTAAATTATAATTTATAATGTATCAAAAATTTATAAAATTATTTTTTTTAATGAGAAAGAAAGTACCTGCGGATTTACCTGCGGATTATTTCCTGCGGATTTACCTGCGGAATTACCTGCGGAACTTCCTGCCGAAAATATTACCCACGAAGGTTTTAGCTGGGGACCAGAAACCGCAGGAAAAACCGCAGGAAAAGTGTTTCCTGCGGAAATTTAGCTCAAATTCGCAGGTAAATCCGCAGGAAAACAGAGTATTTCTAGTAGTGTAAGTAATATGGATAAATTAAAAACTTTAATGAAATAAAGGCTTTGTAAATAGGCTTTCAGGCCAGGCCAGGCTTTTAAAAAGGTCAGGCCAGGCCTAAAAATTGAGCCTATGATAGGCCTTAGGTCAGGCTTAGGTCTTTTAAGTTTATCGTAGGCCAGACTCAGGCCTTCTAAAGCCTAGCCTAGTCTAGCCTATTTTCACCCCTATTCACATATGAGATAGTTTTAACTCTTTTCGCTTATCACTAAAGTCAAATCAAAATATTAAGAGTATAAAAATAGCGGTTGCTCTATACACCCTATATATTTCTCCCAAACTCAATGAAAATTCACCCCTTCACCTTATTCAAAAGTTATCTTTCAGACGTACCTTAAAAATTTTCGTAGCAAATTTCACAAGTTTTTACTAATACTTAATATTTCCCATAGATATAATTGCGGTTTTTGCTAATACTTAACATTTCCCGTAGATATGATTGTGGTATTTTCATAGGGTAATAGTTTCAGAAGTTTAAAAGAAATAGGGTACGTCTAGAAGTTAAATTTCAGACATCAAAATTTCATCTAGTCATTTTGTAAGTCAAATCATATGAACATAATACAGTGTGCGTTGAAAATTAACTTCTATACAAAGATATTTTTAAATATTTATAGAGAAATACTTGCATGGAAACAAACATAAATCCATATATTTAGTTAATAAAAAATGTGATTGGTTGTGTGTAAATGCAGGTGTTATAATTGTGTCTATCTAAATATTGTCCGTGTATTTTAACTTCCATGTTAATAGAAAAACAAATTAATTTGATTATTTTCATGAGAATGCACTCCACTTGGTCAGCACCTATGAAACTGTTTGTAAGTTTTGTCCTAAAAATAAATGAAAATAAGACTCATAATAATTAAATATGAATTGATATATTTCCATTAAACTGTAGTTATTAATAGTAATTGCTATTTTTTCTCTTAAAATAATAAAACTCTATTTTTTTATTAAGAGATAAAACAAAAATATCATTACATTAATTTATGGCTAGCTGTGTAAAGATATTTCATTGCATAGAAACATCAACGTTGTTTCGAATATATGATATCTTATTTATTTATTTAAAATTCAAACTATTAGGCTGTCAAACTAAAAAAGAAAATCAAATTATTTTTTTCTCACGTTCCCAAAAAAAAGATACTGAAGAATTAATAAGAGCAAGACAAAATGGAAAGACTTGACTGTGAATGAGACTTATGCAGTGACAATTTATCTCTCATTTGGATATTTAGATATGAGGTGCCAATTGTTCTCTCATTTGGATAATGTGGAAAAAACAAACATCGTTGTAGTGAATACAATATTAACTTTTCAAAAACAGTGTTCATTTCTTTCAAAATTGTTTGCTACTTAGTAAATATTAGGATGTCAACTTGCATTGCGTTAGCGGGATTCTTGGGGAGATTCTCTGTTTGGAGTTCAAAGACGGGATATCCCCGTGGAGATGGAGATGCGGAGGAAAGTCTCCCGAACGTATTTCGAGGACGGATGTGGCGTAAATATTCCCCGCCCCGCTTAAAATAGCATAATGTCACTAATTTATATATAATTTTAAATTATTATGTAAATTTATTTGTCATTTTATATAATTAATCTTATACACAAATTTAAAATATATCTATATTGTTAGTAAAAGAGTGAAACTTAAAAGATTATTTTAATTTTTTTAGTTTGAAATTTTGGTGGTCATGACACTCAATATTTTAGATTAAATAATATTAAAATAATATATTTATCACAGATGAATAATTTTTAAATTTTTTGTGATTAGTTTTTGAAGCTTTTACTATTAATTTGATTTAAAATAATAAAAAAAAAATCATGTTTATGGATCTCCGCATGAATTTTGGGATCCTTGGGGATCTGTGGGACCTGCGGAGATCCGCGGGGACGGAGATAGGGGACAAAATCCCCTATAGCAGAGATCCAAAGCGGGGATAGAGAATAGATTCGAGGGTGTGGATTGTGATGAGAATATATCCTCCGACCCCGTCCATTGACATCCCTAGTAAATATATAAATATATATTTAATATAATTTGATAAAATTGGTGGTGTCTAGCATCAACCATTAAAAAAAGTGTTTCACTCGTGAGACTCTTTTGTACACCATAAGATTTATTTAAAAAATAATTAAAGGTTTAGATTACTCCACCATCTCTATGCTCTATCATGTATCCCTCAATTCCTGCTTTAACTTCTCGCACAAACGAAATTGGTTTCTGCGGTCCTTGAATGATACTACTTGTGTCTAATGAGACTAATTTTGAAAATGTTGATAATTTCCAAATACAATGATCAATCCGAAATATGACAAATAAAATTGTAATTCAAATATAAAATAAGGATTTAATTTTGACATAAAAAACCTTAAATTTTATGGCTAAGGGCTCTTGAATCAATTTTTATCATATTCTTTTTTGTTATCATTCACTTCCTTTGAAAAAAAATTAATAACATTTTGATTCTTATTGTTTTACTTTATATGATTCTCATATTGAGAAACACAGGTTTTCAAAAGATTCTAAATTTGTTTGATTCAATGTTGTAGTGTAAATTGGTCGGAGATGATAAGATGAAAGGGCTTTGTGACGGTGAGTGTGCAGTTGGGAATAGAGAAAGGAAGAAAAAGTTGGAAAAAAAATAGGTGTGATTTGATGTGTAGGGTGTATAATAACATTTGTAAATTAGATTAATTTAATGACTCTTATTTGTTCTTCAAGTGGTCCACTGGTGAGGGATTTGTTGAAGCCCTCACTTTAGAAGTCACCGATAAAATCAATATTATATAAAAACACCAGGCAAACGAACAATAAATTTTTTTTGTGTAAGCAAGAATTTGATTAATGAGAGAACTAAGGGTTCTCCAACCTTGTTACACAATAACGGAACAAGTTCGACAAAAAAATGATATTACAAACCAATTACAATTACGACATAAAAGATAAATGATCTTTACTAAAATCGTAAAAGTTACAATTGGGATAAGCAATATCGCCCAAGAAAGACCACCTCCATATCAAAATTTTGATATTCCAAACTATATTTTTAATATTTCAAACTTCGTTTCTAAAACAAAAGTCATTCCTTGTCAACCAAATAATCCGACAAGTGGCTAACTAAAACACCCCCCAATTTGCCAACTTTGATGCCTTTTACCCGCCCCATGGAATACCATTCCATAAAAAAAGGAATACAATCAATCTCCTTCCATCTCGGGTAATCCACCCACTCAACAATTTCCTTCCAAACAACCTTAACCACTTCACATTTGAAAAAAATATGGTCCATATCCTCCAAATGCGAGTCGCAAAAAACACAATTTAAGTTAGAAGTAGAAAAATTAATACCTCTATACACTAAAAGATCTTTAGTGGGGAGCCTATTCACAAAAAGTCTCCAAGCAATAGCTTTAATCTTAAAAGGAACCTCCAACTTCCAAATCAATTCCAAAGCCTCCTCATTCTTGTTCAAGGGACCAAAAGGAGTGCGTAATAAAGAATACCAATGATAACACGAAGAAACCGTAAAGCACTTTTCTGAATCAAGAAGCCAACACACGGAGTCTTGTATTCTTTCAAACCTCCAAAACCCTCTAAAAGACCCCTCAAAACCACTAGCCTCGGAGACAAATTCGCCTCCGCAACCTCAACCACCGAGATACCTAAATCACCCCAAACCCACACCCCGTCTCGCCAACCTCCCATAGCCGTTACGGACACTTTTTTCAAAGAAGATAACGCAAAAAGTTTCAGAAAATCTTCCAACAAACTAGAACTATTAATCCATCCAACTTCCCAAAAGGGAGTATTAAAACCATTACCCACTTTAAAACAACAATCGGAGATTAAAGGGTCCTTAAGAAAAGGAGAAAAAACACCAACCTTTAATAAGTCCCGCCACCAAAAAGATGAAGATGAACGAGAGTGAGAATCTCCGCCACATAAAACTTGCATTTTGACATCTCCATATCGGGCCTTCCAAACCTCCCACCATAACGTCCCCCCTCCTTTAGCTATCTGTCATCTCCACTTATTCAAAAGAGCGCAATTAAAATCTTTAATATCTTTAATGGCTAAACCCCCTTTTAAATAAGGCAACGTCAGCGCCTTCCAACTAACCCAATGAATAATCCTCTTCTCCACCACTCTCCCCCAAAGGAAAATACTGTGAATCTTGATACATTCTTTAACTACTTTGATCGGCATCTTTTTTAGATGACAAAATTTATCCATTTAAAAAATTGCATTATTATTTTAGAAAACATTGTTATGCATAATCTTTGCTAGTTATTTTTATAAGATAAATTCGTATCCACCAAACTCAAAAAGTGGGTAAAGTACCTCCTGTGTAAAATACCTTGAAAACAACAATCAATTATAATATTTAATAAAAAATTAATTATGTTAAAATTAGATGACATCATATAATTGGATGAATGTACATTACTTAACTTTTTGTGATTAGTAGAGAAGTTGTCCCCTTTTTAAAATAATGATTTTGAAAATTAGTTTTTGGAAAGTTACGGTGGATTTTACGGTAGCTATTCTCTAGTTTTGACTGTAGCATTTGTTCTTACTTTTCATTGGTTGGTCAAAATTTGAATTTGGTTGCATTAATAGTTAGCTTGTTTGCTTGCAAGGTATAATTAAAATTGATTAATTTAATATTGACTTATTAAGGCTGAAGTTAGGTATCTAATTTTACATCTAATAAGACTCGTATAGTTTAAGGTATTTCATTTTATTATTTTCATGAAAATGCATTTATTAATCATAATATTAAATATTGATAAATTTATTGACTTTCTATTTGTTTAAGTTTAAAAGTGAATATTTTCGGAGCCCTCAAACAATATTATAAAAGTATATTTTGTGATAAACGCTTCATCCTTATCAAGATAATCAAAATAAGATCGTACATCGAATTAGTGTATCTTTGGATCTCATATTTCATTCTTTGTTTTCTCAAGTATTACAATGTCATGACTTACATGAATGATTGCTCCAGTAATTATATGCATCCATCGGAGCCCTCAAACAATATTATAAAAGTATATTTTGTGATAAACGCTTCATCCTTATCAAGATAATCAAAATAAGATCGTACATCGAATTAGTGTATCTTTGGATCTCATATTTCATTCTTTGTTTTCTCAAGTATTACAATGTCATGACTTACATGAATGATTGCTCTAGTAATTATATGCATCCATCATGCAGCATGGTTACATACCTCCATGCACATGGTAATGCTACTTTGATATGGGTAGGGATCCTCTCAATTTCCTAAAAGAAATAGAATATTTTATTATTATTATTATTATTATTATTTTATATATATATATAAAGTTAAATAAATGTCACATGTCATAGAAATATGTGCTATTTACACACAAAACTATAATAATGAAGAAAACAGAGAGTGTGAAAAATAGAGAGGATCCTGACCCACTTTGATACAATGCTTTGTTTCTTGCAACACAAACTTCTCTTCTAATACTCTCCCACAAACTCATGGAGAGGGCAATGCCACGACTTTGAGTTTGGTACGAAGTTTTTGGAAAGTTGCAGTGCCAAGGGGTTTTGTAAGTGTATCAACAACTTGCAACGAGATGTTGGATTTTCATGTGTTTGGAAATAATTCGTTCACAGACAAAATGAATATCTAACTCGATATGCTTAGGGTGAGCATGAATAATGGAATTATGTGATAGAAGAACAACACCGAGGTTATCACACAAAGGCGTGAGAGAAAGAAAGGGAACTCAAAGTTCAATAAGGAGGTATTCTAACCGTAGTATATATAAGGTTGTATGTTCCAAGGCCTGACGTACTTGAACTGTAAGCAAGAGGTTGTTTCTTGGAGCTCTATGAGATAATATTTGGGCAAAAAAGATACAAGATTCTGAAGTAGAACGCCTATCATCCAGGTCACTTGCCCAATCTGAATCACTATAAGAACGAAAAGAGAATTTGCACGACAAGGGAGCTAGAGATACAATAAAACCATGATTGATGGTGCCACTTAGATACCTGAGGATGCGTTTAACCATAGACCAATGCGCCTCCAGAGGGAAGGCCGTAAATTAGCACGCTTTATTAAGACCGAAGGCATCTAGTTGTGTAAGGGTCACATATTGAAAAGCTTCGACCATTAATCAGTATAAGTTAGGATCGTGAAGTTAAGCTCCATGTTTATTGAGCATGCAATTGCTAAGCATAGGAGTAGTAACACCATTAGCACATATTTGCTCTGATGAGTAAATCACGAATGTACTTGGTTTGGGTGAGAAGTAAGTTCCTTGAAGATAGATGTTTTATCTCAATGCCAAGGAAGTATTCATGAACGCTCATTTTCTTAATAGCAAATGTCTCATAAAGAGAATCTATCAGTTTGTGAACCAACATAAATGATGAACCTGTGATCAAAATATCATCTACATAGATAAACACATAGATAGTGACACCTTGGTAAGAGTATATAAATAGAGAGTGGTCACATTTAATATGAGTGAAGCCAAAATTAACAAGAGATAGAGTCAATTTCTTATATCAGGCACGAGGAACTTGTTTGAGCCCATACAATGGTTTACGTAGCTTACAAACAAGTGCACAGTCTTCCTTCCCAAAACCTGGTGGTTGAGACATATACACTTTCTCATGTAAAAATTTATTCTAGAAAGCATTATTGATGTCAACTTGTTACAACTCCTATTTGTCAATGAGAGCCAAATTAAGAATCACGCGAATGGTAGTTAGCTGGACAACAAGTCAAAACATTTCCTTAAAATGAAAATCAAAATATTGATGAAAACCTTTTGCAACTAGCCTTGTGTTATATTTATTTACAATTCCATCGAGATTTTATTTCACTTAAAAACCACTTGCATCCCATTGGTTTTCTATGAGGTGGAATAGTAGTCAATGTCCATGTATGGTAAACAGAGAGTGCATCATACTCAAGTTTCATAGCTTGAAGCCAAGCTAATTAAGAAAGAGCTTGTTTGAATGAGGTTGGTTCTATGTGTGTTAAAATTGCTTAGGATTTAAGTGGCCTACTTTTTCCCTAGTTAACATAGAGTTCTCATTGAACTGATGCACTTAAGGAAGAGAAGAATTTTGAATAGTTGGAGACAATGACTCAGCTGAGCTACTAACATCAAGAGAAAATTGAGAACTAGATGGGAAGTTGATGTGAGGTGTATACCTAAATTAAGAACTGGCAGTTGGAGAACCTAGTTAAGTAGGTGAATATATGTGATAATTGTATACAGAAAAACCGGGTACATACTTAGATTGTTTCACGGGAGACCTAGGATTGGACTTATTAGCCACCATAGAACCAGAAGACAGACTAATATCAACTATCAATGGAGAAGAGACATCATCCATTTGTCAAAAGATAGGTTGGATAGGCACTTTATGAGAAGATATCCTAGGACATGGAAGAGACTCAGACTCCCTAACAAGTTCAAAGGATGAATGCGATTTAGAAGGAAATAATGTAGAAAAAGAAAATCAGTGTTCATGAAAAATAACATCAGTTGTTGTGGTGGCTTTGTTTTTTCAAAAGGGAATATAAGGGATGTCCAAAAAGTGAAAAATAGGAAATATTCATAACTTTTTGATCAAGCTAAGATCAAAGTTTGGAGTCTTTTATAAATCTAATTAAATGCTTTTGTAACTGATATGATTGACAGGGATATTAAATAGTGTATGAAGCCATAAGTGATCAATTTTCTTAGAAAGACATAAGCCATAAAAGTAGGGATATTAAATATGTGGTATGTATAATTTTTATGGCTTATGTCAAAATAATGTATGAAGCTATAAGTGATCAATTTTCTATGAAAGACATATATGTGTAACTGAGAATGATATCACTTATGTCTTTCAAAGAAAATTGGTGTTACTTTTTCTAGTAGTATAAATACCACATATTTAATATCTATAATTTGTCATTGTTAAAATAGTAATATCAATTATTACATTGGTATTCTTTTGTCTTGGCATCATTACACCATGATTAATTGTACCCTTCATGTATCTGAGCACCCTTTTAAATACTATGAGATGATATTTTTGGTAGTTTCTCCACGAATTTGCTCAACATTACAACACTTTGATAGATATGTGGTCTTGTGTTGCAAAGATACCTTAAGGATCCAATGACGTGTTTGTACAGTGTTGCATTTACAAAGTCATCATTTGTCTCCTTCATCTTTGCTTTAGTTTCTAATGGTGTTGCAGTAGTTGCATTAAAGTTGTTCATCATAAACCTCTTCAAGATGTCTTGGGCATACTTCTTATGGTATAAGGACATTGTTTCACATGTTTCTTTGAACTGCATCCCTGAAATTGTGACAAGTTCCTTAGGTCGGACATTTCAAATTCTTGCATCAGCTTCGACTTGACTTTCTTATCTCAACTTCAATTGAACATGTAATCAACAAGTCATCTACATACAAGCATATAATGATTTAATTGACTCTGTCAGCATCATTTACATGCACTCCATGTTCAGAGACACACTTTGTGAAACTTGCTTCGAAAGAGCCTTCCTCAATCTGTACACATTCGGCTCTTGCCCTTTGATTTAGAATCCTGGTGGTTGACTGACATTAGACATATTATTCCAAAGGTCCATTCAAAAATTCTAATTTTACATCCAACTGATGTATCATCCACCTTCTGAATGCTGCTGTCGTTACCACAATTCTTATTGTCTCCATCCTTGCAATAGGTGCGTATACTTCATCGAAATCAATACCAGTTTTTACATAAAATTTCTCACCACTAATCTTGTTGTATGCTTGGTAATCTCACCATTTGTCCTTCATTTAAGCTTGTAGACCCACTTCAAATCAATTGGCTTATTGCTAGCTCTTTTGGGAAGCTCTCAAGTCTTGTTCTTTTCGATAACCCTGAATTCTTCTTTCATGGCTTCGCACCAATTTGAATCAATCATGGCTTGATCCAAATTAATTGGTTATGCTTCAGCCATCGTCATTGCTTTTTCTATTAAGTCACCAATTGCAAAGAATGCTTAATCTATAAATATCTCATATCCAACTAGCCTTGTTGACTCAGTTCTCGTTCTAATCGATCTCTTGTCATTGTGCTATGGTGGTTCTTCATTTAGATTGATCTGGACTCCAGTTTGTTGGTATCTTCAAACACAGTTGTGACTGTATCTGACTCCTGTCGAAGTGACCCATGACTTTAATCCCGCCTTTTTATCTCGTCAACTAGGACATCTCTATTGATCACTAGTTTATCATCGTTCGGCGAATACAACTTGTATGCACCAGTCGAATGATATCCTTTGAGCATCATGGCCTGACTTTGATCATCCAGCTTCTTCCTCAATTGTTCATGTACATGCCTGAAGCACATTGATCTAAACACTCTAATATGACTTACATTTGGCTTTTGTCCTCTCCAAGCCTCATAAGGTGTCTTCTCGACCATCTTCTTTGTTGGACATCTGTTTAAAATATATAATGTTGTCGAAGCTGCTTCACCCCAAATTCTCCTTGGCATATCTTTAGCTTTCAACATGCTCCTTGTTATGTTCAATATACTTCTATTCTTTCATTTAGCTATACCATTGTGCTCTTCATGCTCCATACCTTCCTTATTGCAAAATCTAGCAAATTCTCTAGAAGTGTATTCACCCCACCATCAGTTCTCAGTTTCTTCAACTTGCATCCACTTTGTTTCTCGACATGCAACTTAAAATTCTTGAAATTTTTGAATACCTCACTATTCTTTTTGATCAGATACATCTACATATATCTAGTGAATTCATCTGTGAAAGTTAGGAAATAGTTTTAACCTCCATTCTACCTTACTTTGAAAGGTCAACACACATTAGAGTGAACTAGCTCCAGCTTTTCCTTCTACCTTATAGGCAAGTCATGCTTGAATGATTTCCTATCCCACTTTTCTTTACAACATTCCTCGTACACCATCTTCTTCTGGTTGAGCATACTTAAACATATGAAGTTTAGATTTCCATACCTGTGACGCCATAGCCAATTTTTATCTTCTTATGCAGTAGAAGCAAGACAGTTGTTATTAACCGTGTTGATCTCTACCTTAGATTTTGTTGTATGCCAATGGTGCCTTCAAAATCAACCTCTCATCACCATCATACACCAGCATCTGATAGTTTTCCAGCTTCATGTTGGAACCTTTTGCAAGTAATTAACCTATGCTTATCAAATTACTTGTCATCAAAGATACATAGAATACATCAGTGATACATGTTTTTTGACCATCTTTTCTGACCATAGACATGTCTCCTTTTCCACCTGATGTGACGTGTCTTTCATCTGCAAACTTTATCACCTTCTTAACTGATTCATCTAACTTGGTGAACCAGTTTTTATTACAAGTCATATGGTTGCTGCATCCTGAATCCAGGTACCACATGTTGGTTTGCTTAGTGGTCGATTGAGTGTTTATCATGAGTAGCACATCACTAAAATCACTATCTCTTGCATGTGCAGATTGTGCTTCATCGTTAACTTTCACTCGTGCTTTCTTATTTCTTCGACGGTCTCGTGCATAATAGCCAAATCCTTGACAATTGTAACACTGCACCTCTTTCATGTCAACTTTCTTCCGATAATACTTGTTTCACATGTCTTTCTTGGTTGAATCACAGTGATTCTTTGAATTCTTGCTAGACTTCTCATCATTAGCAAGATTATTCCACTGCTTTGCCTTCTCTTTTACAACCTTCTTTATGAATCTTGCTTGCAGTGCCTGTTCAGCCACCTTCTCCCTTTTTGAGTTTCTCTGCTTCAACCTCACCTCATGAGCCTCTAATGAGGATTGAAGTTCTTCTAAATTCATCTCAACAAGGTTTTCGAATCTTCAATGAACACTACAATGTAATTAAAATTTGCACACTTTCTCAATCTTTTGCAAATTGTTGATTGATTCACCACACGCCTTCATTTGGTTCCCTAACAGCACCACTCATAAAAAGAATCATGAGACAGATTCATCTTCGTTCATCTGAGTCATCTCGAATTGCTTTCTCAGTGTCTAGAACCTCATCCTCTTCAGCTTTTCACCTCTGTCGTATAAGTTCTTCAACTTTTCCATCTTTCTTCCTTTGATCATTGTGTGCAGCTATCTGAACATCATCTGCATTCGCTTCCAATGCCATTACTCCATCGTTCACGATTTCAGAGACATCTTGAAATTTGAAGATGACTATCATCTGCACAACCCCCTGTTCGTAGCTCTCACCTTTGATACCTGGTAGATTCATTGGAAATTGCGTTGATGTTATTGTTTCGTTTGCCATTACAGATCACTCTTAATTGCAACCCAAACTTCTTGATACCAATTTATTGGAACAAATGAAACCATTAGGGTTTCAAAAAAGATGAGAGAAATGAGAGAAATAAGAGAAAAACTAGTAACTATAAAATTAGGATTTTTTACTGTGTGAAGTTGTTTTATTTACATCATGCAATGCCTTTATATAGGCAACTATAAAGCCCAGGCCTAAAACTTGCAAAATACAAAATACAAAATCCAAATATACTTACAGAATGCAACTATATTATCTACAATTACTTAGACACACTACTCTCACTCAGTCAAACGCTTCGACTCCCTAATACTATCTACCATACAAAACATTAAATTATATATAGCTTCTAACAACAGTTATTTATGAAAGATAAAGCAAGCATATATATGTAATGTGACAGTTAAACTCGGGTCGGACAACTTATTTATTATTATGAGTAAGAAAACATTTCAGTAGTCATAGTCCGAAGCATGACAATTCACTAGTTAACATATGACTTCAAAAATAAACCATAAACAATGCTTAAGTTTCAGATCAGTCCTAGGTCACTTAAATAGCAGATACTGAAGATTTAGCGCCGATGGTGAAAGGAAAGGTGATACAAGTAAACACACCACCGTCCTTATTATCGAAGGTCAGCTTCACATTATAGGTACCCTGCAAAAAGTAGCACAATTTTAAGCAAATAAGTCATCAAAGTTATAGAGAAACTGACTCCATACATAACACATTGTCCTAGCAAACAAAAGCGCGTCTTATAAGCACATGCTTAGATCATATATCATTTGAAGTGGAACTCTTAAAAGTGCACTCACACGCACGCACATGTATGGTATGCGATAAAGTGAAACTAACCGGCGGGGTGACTGGAGGCAATAATTCAGTGTGAGTGAGCAAAAAGTGGCCTGGACGGACAGGAAGGGATGTTTCCTCGCTGAGATCATGGTAAAATACAGCAGGTTGTCCTTCTATCCCAGCATATGAAATTTCATATATTAAATTACCTTTACGAATTAGATCATCTGCATCAAAGATAGATATCATTCAATTAATTTCCAATGCTAGTAAATGAATTTAGTGTTTATTATATAGCCTAGGAGAGAAAAAAGTATGGACCAGTATAAGCTTGAATTTTGAAGGTGAATGGCTCTCCTCTCACCACAGGGTCAGGTAATATTTCTACACTGCTAACCTTCACTGCATAGTCTACATTCTTTTCTGCATAGCACAATACTCAAATTAATAACCAAATAGTTTAACAAACATACTGAGAAAAAACAAATTAAGAGTAAGCTTTAGGGTAGTATAATTACGACAGTATTTAAGATTCTGAGATTCAGCTTCAGCATGAAGAGAAGAGAGTAGCAAAAGTGTTGAAGATAAGCATAAAATGATGTTGAGCTTTGAAGTAGAGTAAATTGCCATGGCTATATCTTAATCTGCTACAAAATCTTTGTGCAGTGACACTCTAGCATTACATACTTAAATATATACACAATTATAGTAGTATGGAATAATTGAATAATAATGTTAGTATAATGGTTACGCGTGTCATGCGTGGTTATTATTATATGATTATTTTTTTGCAAACGGTGCTAACAGACTGCAGTACGTGGACAACAGAAAATGGTACCACGCGAACCTGAGGTTATATTATAACTATTTTAAGTTAAAATTTTTAACTTAAAATTGCCGCAGCCTTCGCTTTTTATATTAAAATATAAAGTTTAATTAATTACCCTTTAATCTTCCTATTTTGTCTAATTTATGAAATTAATTTTATATGTGTTTCGATCAGAAAATAATAATAAATCGAGACTTATTTGAATTAGCATGAAAATTTGTAGATATTTTTTATGTATTATGATATAGCTCCTTGAAAAATAATAGCCTAAAAATCAATCATATTTAATGTTTTTCTTGTTTCCATTTTAAAGAAACCCGATTCGTAAAAAAACTATATTTAATTCATCTCAAGTAAAAAAAATTGTGAGAGATATTTTTATAATATGATAAACTTTATTGCAAATAATCATGAAAAGAAAAACGAAATTCAAATTATAAGAATGATGTGTTTGAATTAGTTAGAATTAGCTACGGATTAGTTGTAGATTAGCAATATAATCTAGGTTTTTATTCATGTTAGCGACGAATTTTGTGACGGAATATCTGTCGCTGTAATTAAAATTTATATAAAAAATATAAAATGCGGATAAAATGTCACATGACATCCATGTCAGCATCTTTTCTACAGCATTGTCACGTGACAGTGCCACATAGTTCTGACAACAGACGCTAGCAGGAGAGACCAAAAGTGTGGATAAAAAATTTTAGATTAACTATTCTTTAAAGAAAATATTTATAGGAACTAAAAATAAAATCTGAAATATTTATCATGACCAAAAATATATTTAACCCTAAGATATATATAATAGAATAAGTAACAATCTTGTATTGTGTATGTATACTTCTCTATTACGTTTATCATGTTATACCGAATAAATAAACTAAAAACAAATAACAAGATTCTTGATTTCTCACAGATGAGAATATAGAGTTTTCTCAAGGTGAATTATAGTTTTTTTTAATAATAGGAAGTATATGGAGTATAATAAAATCAGAGATAAAGAAGAAAGCTCACATTTCAACAAATATCAACAACAAAATTAAATAATTTTTTTTGAATTCTATTATTAAAAATTAATAATAGAGACATAAATTTATAAAGCTAATATAGTGACTCGCATTTACAACCATTATGCCATCATATAACAAAATTTTGATAGAGACATAAATTTATAAAGCTATTGAAAGGTTATTTTGATAATAGTTGCAAATAAACTTTAAATTTTAGAGTGGAGATTCACTTTGGTTTCTAACAAAAATTACAAAATTTAAATTAGTTCCTCACAAAAAAGAATTTGACTTAATTCTTTATAAAATTTAAGTGAATCATATTAGTCTTTATGTTAATATTTTTTTCAAATCGGTTTTTTTTCTTCATATTTTTAAACCGTGACTAGACTTCTACGTTGACTTTTATTTTTTATTTTTCATTTTTTAAATACGAAATTGATTTTTAATTATAATTTCATTTTTAAACAATTCTGAATTAATAATATCAAAAAAATCAAAATTGTTTTTTATATGGAATTGAACTTAGGACCTTTAACCAATATCTTTAGTTCTTACCACTAGTCCAATGTACATTCATGACAAATAATTCTTATAAATTTTAATAATATTAAATGATTCTGAATTTAAAAGAAAAAAAAAAATTGTACCAATGGGTCTTAAATTCAAGTTTGTTCAAATTAAATGATAATCTCTTTACAACTAGACAAATTAATTTCTGTTATTAATATTCTTAATAACGAATACTTAAGTTAATAATTTAGAACAGACATTTACTCCCTCCGTCTCATAATAGGGGTCCTCTTTGAGATTTTCACATTTTTTAAGAAAATGATTAATTATGTTGATTTCAATGATAAAATGAGTTTCATTTACTTAAATAACCTTATTAATAATAGGTAGTGGAGTACTTAAATGAATTAAAATACAATAAATAAATAAATAAATAAATAAATAAGGGTAAGTTAGTGGAAAGAAATAATAAATATTACATTGATATTCTAAATTGACAAATAATTTGAGACAAATAAAAATTTGAAAGAGAACACCTATTGTGAGACGGATGGAGTACTTATTTTAAATAGCAAACAAATAAATATTTATTAATTTTAAATAATACAAAAATTTAAAAATAAAATTAATAAAATATAAATCATAAATATAATTAATCAAATAAAAATAACTTAATTAATATTTAATTAAATTACTATTAAACTAATTGATCAGTATTTAGTTTGAATTAACTAAAATAAATGCACTTCATTAACAATTTAAAATGAAATATCTAAACCAAAGATAAGTATTAAAAAGATATGAGAATAAAAAAAACTACACTATAGTTATTTAAATTTGTAAAATTAAGTTCTAGATGTCACTCTAGATTTACAAATATATTTTTTCCTTTCAAATTAAGTTCTAGATGTCCCTCTAGATTTACAAATATTCGTAAGATGTTTGAATGATGTGAATTGTTGGTAACATGTCATATAATGAGAAGTGGTGATATATGTATGATCTTTATTATGCTTTGAATATTATCATATGTTTCTTTATAATGAAGGATATCTCACCCCTTCTGTTTGAATGTTACCCTTTGTTGGTAACGTGCAGGTAATAACGTGGAGTAGTCGTATAACTATTAGCTCGAGTCGGTGTGTTAATGCTCTGATACGTAGCATTCGGGAGACATCTAGCCTGTTTTTATTGTGTCGTGTCATCTTATTGCTTCTTGTTGTTATATTAGAAAGTTGTCATCTTTTATTGGATTATGTTGTTACATCCTTATGAGATATGTTGGATTTGTTGAATGCCAAGATTGGCATAGATGTGATATTTTGGTTTATGTTGTTAATGAACTCCGCTGCGATGTTTCTAAGTTTTAGATTGAATGACTAATGAGTTATGAGTTTTCTCCAATATATGTGTTATGTATCTATGAATTAAGAGCATGTTTATGATTTGATTTAAGTCAAAATTGTGACGCCTCAAATGTGATGTTGTTTTGAGACTTCTACACTTTGATTTTCCGTGTTAATTGCAGGGTAGATTTGGGTTGTTACAACTGTCATGTTGTGCGTGAGAAAATTGTGTCCAAGTGATAAGTGTCAAAATATAAATATTTTGAGTATATATTTGTGGTACATATCGATTCTATTCTTTTAGTTTTTGTAATAAAATCCCAACTTTCGTGTATATACGTGCATACTTGAGTTTTCATTTGTTTTATGTACCGTTTGATAGTATTTTCTTTGTTTTTATAGGTATTCATGCATATTGGAGCCTCAAGGAATAAAGTGTCAAAGGCACAGCTTCGATTGCGCAATTTTGGAGCTGAATAAGCAAAATTATGCAGAACAGTCCGCTAAGCGACTGTCCAGCGCGCTTATGAAGATTGATTTTCAATAAGCCGGCTTGAAGCGGAGCAAAACAGAAGCTGGAAGATTTTTTGGGTTCGCTTAGCGGAGGTCACTCGCTAAGCGAGCTTGACTTTACTGTTGTAGATATTTTTTCCACGTTGGGTAGCCCGCTTAGCGGACCTGCGCATAATTGTCTTTATATTCTTTCATTTGGCACATTTTAGGGTTATGGTTTTGGGAAAGCTATTGGTCCCAACTCCATCAATTTCATTCTTAGAGTAGGATTATCTTAGAAAACAACACTAGGACATGCACTTGGATGATCAGAGGTGGATTTCTCATTAACTGGAGCTGACAACCCGCGAGATGTTTGATTTATCTCTTCTCTTATTTGTGTATTTCTTTTGTGTTGGGTTTTGTTTGTATATTTACTCGAATCTTATGTATATTTATCGTCTATGGTGTTATATAAAACTTGCTTTACAAATCTGTGTTGATTGTTACCTTGGATTTTTGCTCTGTGCTGGGGATTTAGGTTGCTTTAGAGATAAACTAATTGAATCTTTATCTAGGATGATTATCTGTTATTTTCTAAACTCTAGAGATAGATTTAGAGCTAACATTCACTGTTTGTATCTGTACTTAATGCTTTCGTGTTTGAGCGGCGCGCGAGAGATCGCCGACGCGAGAATATGGATGTTCTCGTGACTTTGCGTTAGAGATAACCTTAGTTGTGAGTTGATCTAGTAGGTGCTCCAGAGATGGACACTTATGTGAGAGATACGTGATAACATGGACGAGTATCATAGGTTGTGAATAACTGGTCGATAAGTTTAAATTTGAGACGAGTGAGTATATTTGCATGCCTGATAAGTTATTTCTCTTCTAAGAATGTGTTTATTTTTTCCTGTCCATATCTTTGTTTACTTTTCGTTCATTCAAACCCAAGCTCGAAACTATATAAACTATTGAATGATCTCTCCATCTCTGTGGACACGATAAATCCCGGAATAATATTTCTAAATCTTTTGTTGCTTGTCGCTATGCCTGCTTCAACACCAAGCTACTGCATCTGTTGCCTATATCCACAAAAGATCAGCTTGCAGATGCATTCACTAAGCCTCTTCATTCTCCTGCACTAAGCCTCTTCATTCTCCTGCACTAAGCTTCATTATATCCAAGTTTGGCCTTTGTAGCATCCAAAGTCTACCTTGAGGGGGGATATTATTCTTAGTTTTATATTGTACATTCCATATTGTATTTTATACTGTATATTTACACACACACACATATATATATATATATATATATATATATATATATATATATATATATATATATATATATATATATATATATATATATATATATATATATATATATATATATATATATATATATATATATATATATATCATGTATATAAGTACACAACTATTGTAACTCTATTTCATTCATTCAATACAACAGTAAATCTTCTCTACTTTCCCTTTCTTGCATTCATCTTCTTAATTGTAACTGGTTTCAGTTTCTTACTCCTCGATGAGTTTCTTCATCCTTGACACTTTTTGCATATAATTAATTCATAATATTGTCTCAATTATAATTTAGAATAAATTATTATAATATTAGAATGTGTGTGAGAGCTGAATGCTTGTAAGTTGTGAGAGATGATCATGTCTAAAGAGTGTGAAGTTTATAGAGTTTATAGAGTGCGTGTTTGGATATGAGTGTGGAAGGCATAGACGCACTTTTGGATAGGACTCAACCGTAAAAACAAGAAGTGACAAATGGTTGCTTCTACACAAACGTGATAATTTACCACGAATTTGGATAACTCAACGCCACCCCAAACATGCTGATAATATGTTACGATGGATCTTAGGCAACAAATTCACAAATTCACAAATGTTATTTTTAGCTTGATTGTAAAAGACATGGTTAATGTTAACTTTGGCAACCTTATCTAAAACATGGGATAATTGATGGATGAGAAAGAGAAACACTCACACTAGCTCAAGAATAAGAATAACATACAAGACACACCATATATTAATTCAAAATTTTAAAAATTTTGATATATAAGTCATTTTATTCAACCTTCATTTCTTCTTTTTTTAAATAATATGGAACTTTCGATTCACAATTATAGCACAACAATAATACTATTAACCAACTATTTAATATCTCATGTAAAACTTAAAATAAAATAAAAAAATGGCATGTAATTTAAAATTTAAAATTTAAAATAGTTTTGTCTATATATTGGTTACACATTTTATTTTTTTGAATAGTGCCCGTAAAAAAGTGTTGAGCCAAAAGAAGTGTTGAATAGTGATTAAAGAGAACAATAAAATCCCAAATTGGACTAATCTAAAATTTTGAAGATGAATTAAATTACATAAAAGAGTTTAATTTCCATGCATGAAAAGGTGTTTTTTTACTGTATTTATTAAATTTTTGTTACACTGAATTCACCCAAATGCCATGCAACTAGGAGCTTTCTGTTGAGTTGAGATCGCAAGAACAAACAAACTCTGCGTCTGTTCAGATTCCATCCCAATTTCCAATTTCCAAATCATGAAGCTGAATTCAACACTCTCGCCACACATCAGGTTCTCTCCTTCATCCACATTCTCACTCACACCGTCGCTACGATCTCGACGCTAATCACGTCGACGCTAATTCCATTATCAATTCCGAAATTGAGCTATCGGCAATCATTTTCTTGATTAATCACGTATTTTTGTTTTGTTTTTGCAGAAAGTGCAGTGTTGTTTAATGTGTGGTGAAAAATGCAGCGTGCTGAGGTGACGGTGGAGGAACTGTTGCTGGAAAAAGCGATTAAGGATGAATGCCCATGGGAGAATCTTCCCAGGCGACTTCAACAAACGGTTCCTTCCAAGGAAGAATGGATCACAAGGTACCAAAAATAATCTCCCTCTCATTTTTCATTATTACATGCAACTGATGTCTCTGCACAATTATCAACCCCGCCGACTTAACGGGACAATCTTATCCCATTTAATTACAACTAAGTAATTCAACGTGGTTATAAGTACTTTAATCATTAATTTAGCTTAAATAAACTCTTCTTAACCTAGAAGAGCTTATTTACAATTTATTTCAACTTATTTTATAAAAAAAATAGTTGTGTAAGTTTTTGTGGGAGCTTAGGAAAACATCTTATGACATGTTCATAAGCTGTTTTAACCTATTTCAAAAAGTTCGACATGATAGCTTATAAAATTAATTAAAAAATTCTATGAAAATGGTTTGCCACATTTTCTCGTTGTTAACGGAAACACTTGTAGATAGGCGATTAAATAAGTAGTTTATCCAACATTGTACTCTTATGAAGTGCAAGATCTAGTGTTGTATTGTAAGATCTTACGTGCTTACGATGCATGAGAGTGCTATGATCAGAGAAAGACCGTTCTCCTTGCCGGTGTGGCAGGATCGAGCTTTTTAAAGCAAGACCATAAAAAAAAGTGTTGGACCTTTTTTTTTGGGACTTGTATTACGATTTTCAAGTTTTGGTGTATGTGTGTGTATATATTATGTATGAAATTGCCATTTTTTACTTTGGTATGATCTTACGTTTATGCTAACTATCCAAGTTTTACGATCTTTCACAAGCCGACCGATCCTACTTAAGATCTCTAGCTTGACTACATTGCTTATGACCGTTGAAAGAATTAAAATTTGTGGCTTTGCTCTTTAGTTTTTTCCACCATAAACAACATTATGTAGAGTCAATGATAAATTAAGAACTGCTGAGGCCTAAGTAGTGGAGTGTCGTGCCCCTATAATTTAAAAACTTTGGAATCAAGAGAGCATTGCAGTTGCTTGTTGCGCCTCTCTGCGTTGTTACACCCATGCCCTTTTTGGGTAAGGTTTTTCATTATTGAAATTCAAAGAAGGAATTTAGAGATATTTTATTGTACTTCTATAACTCTTATTATAATGCATCCTTTCCAAAGAAGAAGAACTTGCATTATCATACTGATTTCTACAAGATTTACCCAAATTAAATCTTCCTACTTCTGCTACTACTACTACTACTTAATATCTGGTTTAGAAAGAAAATTCTTCATCATGAAACTATCAGGGAGCTTAGTGAAAATTTTCATGAGCTCGATAGTTTGTTTTAGAAAGAAGCATATGTTTCAAGGGTATAATAGTATATAATAGTATAAATTTGCACAGGAACCAGGAAGCTTTTGATTTTCAATGGCTGTATGTAGTGTTTCTAACTAGAAAATACAACGAAAAAAAAAAGCCTTATCCCACTAAGTGGGATCAGCTACATGGATCAACTTTCGCGATAATTCGTAGTTGATCCATACCATAGAGATTTGACAAAGTTTTACGTTGATGGTCGAACGCAATTCTCTCCCTTTATTTGGGTTTGGGACTGCCTATATTTAGCAAAGCTAACATAGGCAGGATTGCCTTTAACTAGAAAATAAATATAATAAGCAGAAGTTCTGATTTTGAGAGCTGATTATCATATCTGGGTGTTTTTACTTCTTTTTATTAGGTTTCCGTAAGGTGGTACACTTCATTCATTTTAGGGCTCATGAGACAATTTCTTGAATTTCATGTCTTTTTTCATTGGTAAATTCATAACTTTGATACCACCTTCTCTATTGCTGGCGACGGGTATTTTATGCAGGATAATTGAATACTGCGTAAAGAAGAGACTTCAATGGAACAGTTGTTTCGCTCGTAAATTTTGTAAAGAAAGCGAGTATTATGAAAATCTGATGCGGTACTTGCGGAAGAATCTAGCTGTATGTGCTTTTCAGAATGTCCGGTACTCTGTTTGATTCCTGAAATTTAAACTTCTATATCAAATATACAGATCTTTATATGCCTTTGTTCTTACAAAATCAGAAAGATATGATAGAATTTTGTGGAGGGATTTAAAATTTTTATTATGCTTCGAAAATCAAAATTGTGAATGTTGTAATTGTAATTGTAAGATATCTTGATTTCTTTAGCTCTAAGATCATTTTTGGTAACTAATTTGATCAAATTACCTTGTAGTTTTATTTTATAAGAGAGAAAAAAACTGTTATTTCTTGTACTTAGTATTTAAGAACTCCAGATATAACCAGTACTTTCCATATTTTAGCCAGTGCTCTCTGTTTTGCTTTTTCAGTTGTACATCTGAATTTAATATCCTTGGCGTCACTTGCAGATATTTCCTTATCATCTGGTGGATTATGTTTGTCGTGTAATGAGACTATCACCTTTCAGATATTACCGTGATATGCTTTTTGAAGTAATGAAAAATGGTAACTATGTTACTTGCTTGTTGGAATTCCAACAGAGTTCACTCCATGCATGAAGATTGTGCCTAACTTTTGTTAAATATAGCATTAAATAGGGAATTTGAATTTAAAATTTACTAATAGAAAAGAAGTTAACATTAACATTGACATTATTTTGGAGGAATGCTTGCTAGTATAATAGAAGCTTGAGAAAAAGATATCTACTTCAATTGCAGTTGCTTGCTTGTTTGGCATCTCTGTAGTGTTACACTCGTGCCACATTGTTTTTTATTTAAATTATACCAGAAAGTATTCCTCCATCGATTCAAGTGAAAACCAAAAAACATAGAATGAAAGAAAAAAAATATTCAAGAGAAAAATGTTTAAAATGGGGCATGTATAATTGATTTTGATGGAATATAGAAAATCTAGATTGAAAGAGGAAATTATTTAAATTATAGATATGATATACAAAATAGGCAACTTGAATTTAAAAGAAAAGAAATTAATATTAACATGTCATTTTTTAGGAGAATAGATTAAGAAAACAAGTCATTCTAAAAAGTACATGAATGAATGCACAAGATACTAAAATGTCACTTTGGTTTGATATGATCTTTCAATTCTTGTTACTATATCATTATATGTGCATGATTTATTGGACTTCATATTTCTTCATTGATTAACTTCATATTATACTAAATGTTTGTTTGAGTAGAAACTGGCCAATTTCCTGCTTGTTTTGATTATTTGCAGAACAACCTTATGACAGCATCCCAAACTTTAGCGCTGCAGATGCTTTAAGACTTACAGGAATCGGGAGAAATGAATTTATTGATATAATGAATAAGTGCAGATCTAAGGTACTGCACAGATTTTTCCTTTAGGTCAATGTTATCGACAGTGGACAATGGCGGAAAGCCAAAAATCTGCCATATGGTGCTTCCATAAAACACCATGGCGCCGCCATCCTTCACAAATTGGCATGGCGATTGTCCAAAAATCTGCCCACACAATCTGCATGGCCGATATTTGATAATACTACTGTAGGTGTCACATAAAAGTAAACTTAATACTTGAATTGTATCTATGTTATTCTATGAATATTTACCTGTAGCAATCCTTGTTTCCATCTTACGTTCTAGGCTTCTATTCAATTGGTAAAAAGGAAAATTCAATGAATCTTTGTATAAGCTGACATGCCATTAAAGTCCATGTATAGAAGGGATCAGTTATGTTCAGGATCCTAGCAAGACAGACATATATGCTTGCATTATATATTCTCAATGACATTACTATAAAATAGGTGATTTCCTCATTTTTCTTCTTTTCCAACCATTATGCTCGGCAATTTGTGTTTATGAATTCAGCAATTTGCTGCCCCTTGTTCTGGATAATGATTTGGTTTTGCATAATATAGTCAACCCATCTCAAATATACCATTATGCTCAAAGTACGCTTACAACTTATATTATTCTTAACTCACCTGTCAATGTTCTTTTGGGAATATCCAGAAAATAATGTGGAAACTTAACAAGTCAATAGCAAAAGAGCTTTTGCCTACTCAACCTGTGGATTTTCCAGTTGAACCCTGGTGGGGAGTTTGTCTTGTGAACTTTACCTTGGAGGAATTTAAGGTGGGGTATGTCTTTCACCCTTATTAGATAGAGGAGGATTTACTAAATTAATGGTTCATTGGCAGTGAAAAATAACATTTAGAGAAATGCTAGCAATTGTCTTCTCTTACGTTGTTGTCTATTTCTTCTCATCTTTAATAGAAGCTATCAAATGAGGAAACGGCCGTAGTAGACAAAGTCTGTAATGAGGAAGCAAATTCATTTGTCATGTTTGATCCTGATATCGTAAGGGGTCTTTGCAGACGAGGACTGGTCTATTTCGAAGTTCCGATAAATCCTGATGACCGGTTTAAAGGTTTATTCTGCCTATGGTTTGTTCTATATATGTTAGCTTAATAAGTTTTACTTTCATAACTTCTATATCAAAAGTATAATTCCTGAGTTTTTGTCTGAAGCTTCATAATTTAAATAAGCAGGGTAGGATCAGTTGTGTTTTGATCTAAATTGAGGCAACTGACCAACTGGATTGACCATATTGGTTCCCCAAAATTGAAACCATACAGTTCTGTTTATGGAAGCATAACTGCACAATAACAAACATTTCTAAATTAGTTTCATTTATTTACAAGAATGCATTGACCTTAAATGATTGAAATATATCCAAAATAATTCAATAGCTACTTGAATACAGATAGTATTTTTATTTATTTAAGATTCAGTTAATGGGTGCAGGTACCTATTGGGTATAAAGAAAGACATGGAACTTGTTTCCTTTGCAGCTAGATCTTGTTCAGCCACTCTTGTCTCTCCTGTGAAATCTCAGCTGTTGAGTTAATCTGACGGCTAAGAGATCAACACTCTCAGGTTTCGGTTGTAGATTAATCCAATGGCTGAGATTTGGCCGGAGTGAATGGAGTGAATCTATATAGTGTTGCCCATCAGATCCAAATTGCCCCTCTTCTACTAAAAACCTTATTAAAATAATAACTATTAAATATATTTTTTACGGTGCACTTTCCATTATGTTGCAGTTCTTGTGAACGGAATTTATTTATTTTTCCCGATGTTGGTTAATTTATGATTTCCTTAGTTGATATCTTATGGACTCATAACTTGATATAATAAAAGTAGAATTACTGACCAAAGAATTTTTAAAAATTTGATGTTATTCTTTCTATTATTAATCTTTACCTGCTATTGAAGTGCCACAAATATCCATGGTCTTATTCTGTTACAAAATCATAAGTGAATACATAAACATGAAAAGTAGTGAAAGATATAGACATATAATATGAAAAACATCATTTTCAAAAGCTGTGTCTCTTAAGTAATATCAATAATATTTGTATTTATGGTGTCTCAGTTTCCAGGCTTGAAGGCTTTGTTTCCAATAGGGAGCAGTCTTATGAAGATCCTATTGAAGAGTAAAGTAGTTGTTTCAGTTTGTGTTTACATCATTTTTCGTTCAAAGTATATATTTCCATATAGTGCGAGTAATTATTGATCTTTGCTTTCAGGCTGTTGTATGCAGTTTTTGTAGTCTCAAATGAAAATGCAACTGTTAGTGAGTTGGCAACAACCCTACAGGCTGAATTGTCACAGTTACTAGCTGCTGCTTCTTTTGTGTGTCGTTTGGGATGGGCTACAAAAATGATTGATCCCGAATCTATTATTGGAAACTCCGGTATAAATATATCTCCTAGAAGAAGTACATTCAGTGACGAAGATGCTTCTGTTGCTAGTCAGGGCTCTGAGAATATGTTTATTGACAATGACTCCACTCAGCAAGGAGATGTTTCAGCTTCAGGAAACTATGGTCCTCGTTCTGCCTTTACTCGCGTTGCCTTAATAGTTGATGCTAATATTACATCCTATCTTATGATGGGATCTGTTTCACCAGGTTTATATCTTTTGCTCCTGTCTTGAAGCTTATGTTCATGTAGTATAGTTTTCAGAATTATGTTTTTGAATTATATTTGTTAAGTCAGTCTGTGCTGACATAGAAAGTTATGAGTAATCCATATTAAGGTTGCTCGTGGTCTATTATTGATTTGTACAAGTAAGCTACCATTATCAGTCACATCTCATGCAGATGTTTCTAGCTCTAAAATTTAATTCTGCCCTAGATAGTTTTTAGTGCAAGATAATGTTTTCAAGCTTCTAAGTGCCAACATTTTCCAGTTTCTGCTTTCCTACAGATCAAAGTGTATGCTGTTAGCAGTGGACACCTTTTGTGTTTTGGGGGCATAAACAACGTGATAACAATCTGGCTATGTGTAGAATTGATTACCAGAAATTAATAAGTAATCCAGAATATCCTCAACGTAAAATTTTAATTTTTATCAACAATTTGACAAGATTCTTGAAACAATTTAATATGACTCGTACTGTTGTTCACATATTTTCGGTAATGTGCTTACCAATAGTATAGAAAATCAGTCATGCAAATCCATTTCAGGACATGGATAAGAGATATGATGGGACTGTCAGCTTGGACATGTCTTGTAATATATAATGCAAGTATCTTACAAGAAAATTCAAGGTAGAAACTCAATTTTAATAACCATGTGTTGGGCTAATAAATCTATGTAGGTTTCAATTTTCCCCTACTTGTTTTTTGGATATTCTAGTTGCGAAAGTAAAATGCAGATCTACTATCTCTGTTAGTTGAAATGGTAAAGAGGTTGATTTCTCTTGAACACTGTCGCAGTAAAGTCTTTTGAATGGGAAAAAAATAGGCAGTAGGAGAGCTATTTCCCTTGTAGCGAGTCAACCCTGCTTGACTCGGTTCAATATTTTTCCTTTGATTGAGTTTGGTTTGCATCTTTGATCAAGATCATACTACTTTATTGAACTTTGTCAGGCCTGAAAACTCATGCCGTTACACTATACGAAGCGGGAAAATTGGGTCATGCCAGCATTGCTGATCTTTGCAAGGATCTTAGCACCCTGGAGGGTACAACATTTGAAGGAGAACTACAGGAATTTGCAAATCATGCGTATAGTCTGCGTTGTGTGTTAGAATGTCTTCATTCAGGTGGAATACCTGCCGACCAAAAAGAAGAGAGAGATATAAATAAACTGGGTACAACTACCTCAGTCAATGATAAGTCAAGTTCTGTGGTAGCTGAGCCTGAAACCTCTTTGGCTGACAGATCAAGAAAATCTAGTGATGGAGAAACTGTAATAAACACTGATGATTTAGAAAATTTTGAATCAGAGAAGAATGTAGTAGAGACTTCTGTTCACTCAGAACTTTCTAGTAGTATGGATGATGGAGACCATTCCGTTACTTTGGAAGATGGCAGTAATCACATTCAGCAAGTCGATAAGTCAGACACAAATTTCCATAACAATGATAAAGTAGTAGAAGTTGAAGGGTCAGATGTTGAAACAGAAATGCAACAGAAAAAGAAATATCGTGTAGACATTCTCCGGTCTGAAAGCTTGGCTTCTCTTGCACCAGCAACTCTTAACCGATTGTTTCTTCGTGACTACGATATACTTGTGTCCATAGTGCCTCTTTCCCATTCCTCAATTCTTCCTAGACCCACAGGTCCAGTTCATTTTGGTCCTCCCACATATTCTTCTATGAGTCCTTGGATGAAATTGGTATTGTATTCAACTGCAGCTAGTGGGCCTCTGTCAGTTGTTCTAATGAAAGGACAGTGTATGCGCTTGCTTCCTGCTCCATTGGCTGGTTGTGAGAAAGCCCTTATATGGTCCTGGGACAGTACCACAGTAGGAGGGCTGGGAAGGAAATTTGAAGGAAAATTAATAAAGGGAAGTATACTCTTGCATTGTTTAAATTCACTTCTTAAACATTCCGCGGTGTTGGTGCTGCCTCTCAGTAAGTACGATCTTAATAAATCTGGCAAAACAGCTACTTTGGATATCCCTTTACCGTTAAAGAACGCAGATGGAACTATTGCTTCAGTAGGAGAAGAGTTAGGACTTTGTGAAGAGGAAAATTCGAAGCTGAATTCTCTGTTGATGAATTTGTCCGACAAGATGGAACTGTGGACAGTTGGTTATATTCGACTTTTGAGATTATTTATTGGAAAAGAATCAGATCAGTTATCTTCTGAAGTGAAGTACGAATGGGTTCCATTGAGTTTGGAATTTGGGATGCCACTATTTAGTCCAACCTTGTGCAGTAATATATGTAGAAGGATAATTTCATCGGAGATGCTCCAATCTGGCTCATTTGCAGAACACCATGATGCAATGCAAAACTTAAGGAAGAAGTTATATGACATTAGTGCTGAGTACCAATCAACAGGTTTCACCGGAAAGCTTCTTTACCAGAAACAGCAAGCAAAGGAGACTTTTGGGAAGCTTAAGAACCAAGCTAGTGGAAAGTTGAATCCACTTCTAGATCCTTCTTGTCCTATTTCATGGGCATCAAGTGTCCATCAGAGGTTAAAACTTGCTAATCGACAGCGCTGCCAAACTGAAGTGTTGAGCTTTGACGGCAGTGTTCTTAGGTTTGTTATCGAACTTCTATTAATTCAATATACTTGAAGATTCATTACATAAAATTCTATTAGCACTATATTAACAAACATAAAACAGAAGGCTCATTGTTTTGATTTCCTTGTTAACTCAAGTCTGATGAATGGTGCATGCAGATCATACGAGTTAACTCCAGCCGATGTAGCTGCCACAGCAGATGTTAAAGAAGCAACTCAAGCGGATACAATGAAAACTGAAGCAGAAGAAAATGATAGTAAAGAAGCAATCCTTCCTGGTGTTAATCTTATTTTTGATGGTTCTAAGTTACTTCCATTTGATATAGGTGCTTGCCTCCAGGCTTGTCAACCTATTTGCCTAATAACTGAGGCAGCGTCTGTCTCAGCATCTGTAGCTATGAAATAGATCTGCAGTCATTATAGATTACTCCATTTCAAAACATGGATACAAGTGAATGACAATGCCACAGATTTACTTGGCAATGTTGATGAAATTATTTGGTTCGTATGCATCTTCAAGGTGGATGGTTTATGCACATATGTGTGCTGAGGTTGGAAATAAGGTTTGATTCTTTTGACTGGTGTCCGTGTTCCTTACAAATTTGGTGACACCTATATGGATTGTATACACATTAATACTTAATCAATGTTCTACTTTTTCAGGTTTTTCCACATCAGGAATCCACATCAACTGATCTTTGAACAATGTATATATGACAGGAATTTTATTTGCTACTGTCACATACTTGCAACAAAGAGGACATCAAGTCACCAGTTGCAAATACATGAGGATAGTGTAGCCATTGGAATTCCTTATTGGCCATGTGTAAGCACATAGTGCCCTAGGTTATTCATCAACTACAACACTTTGGTAACAGGAATCAGTTTTTTTAGACGAAATTCATTTGTTCATACATACATTTAGCCCGATGTGGGGAATGTCAACTGCAATCAAGAACTAAAATTGGAGAACATTATTTGTATGGTCGAGAATGTGTTTTAACTATTGACTTGCCTCTTCCCTCTGCTAGGCTCGGCATAAAAATGTTCAAGCAATAGTCAACTAATTAGTTAGAGCATCACTTTAAAGCAATCCATTCAAGTTTTACTCTATAGATAAACTCCATAAGAACTCAAATGGGTCCTACAACTTATCACATACTGTATATCTTAAAATGGATCTCATAATTTATCAAGAATATTCATATTTTAAATTTTTCGACGAAATTTTCTATAGTGGTAAAATCGGTTAATTGAAATAGTTAAAAGTTGTATATTTTTGAATCTGTTGTGAAGAAAATTGTTAGTCTAATATTTATAATTGAACAATATTAATATTATATTTTTTTATATTATTATGGAAAATTATTTTTCTTAAATAAGTAAGGGTAAAAAATATAAACCCCCCCTGTAATGTTAGCGAGTTTCCATAATAGACCCTGGTAATATTTTTTTTTTAAGCGCCCCCTTAGGTTTTGTGGATTCCCTCATTGGACCCCCTGTTGGCCAGATGTCATGGAATCTTTTGCCACACCTGCCACGAAGGCATTCTGAATACACAGGTGGATTTAATTTTTATTTAATTTTTTATTAGTGGGTATATTACACAATGTTCCTCTCAAATGCCCCCTTGCAACGTTTAGGGTTTCAGCACCTGGGAAACAATGGCAAAGAAGACGAAGAAAAATCCTAGTGAGAGCAATGTTCAGGAAGAAGCTCAAGTGAAATCTCAGGAATCCGATCATTTCAATGTGACGTTTCATCATGGTGGTGAGTTCGTGAGGGTTGGTGGCGAAGAAATCATCTACAGAGGAGGCGTTGATACAACCATTACAGGTATGCACGTAGGTAGCTGGGGATTGGATAGTATTGTAAAAATAGTTAGTAGGTTGGGTTATGAGGAGGGTAGTTTTAGGGTTTGGACAAAGGTATTAGAAATCCAAGAAGGGTTTCTCTATATTAGAAGTGACGATGATGCCGTAGATTTTGCCATGTATTTTAGCGTAATGAATGTCACAGGAGATTTGTATGTGGAACACAGTAAGGGTGTGAAATTTGAGCGTAGTGATAGGGCACCAAATTGTGTGAATGAGGAAAAGCAGTTGGATGGGTTGGAAGAAGAAATTGTTGATGGACTGGATGATAGTGAAGATGAGAGAGCAACCGGACTTGCTGATGGTTTTGATGAAGAAATAGATGATACTTTGCCCCTAAATGTAGATGACAGTCATTTAGGCCCTTTAGGTGAGCCCAATAAGGGCTTGGATGATGAAGACCAGTATCAAAGTGATGAATTGAATAGTGATGACCCAGATGACTCTTGTGATGAAGATAAGCCCAAGTATGACAAGTACAAGAAAGAGCACTTAAACAAAGACTTTAAGTTCAAGTGGGGCATGGAATTTAATTCCCTCAACGATTTTCGAGAGGCTATTAGGGAGTGGTCAGTGCTTAATGGAAGAGAGATAAGTTTTGTAAAAAATGAGGCCCACAGAGTAATGCTGATGAATCAAGGGTCCCACCTGCTAATGCTGTTCAACCACCTGTTAATGCTGTTCAACCACCTGCAAATGCTGTTCAACCACCTGATAATGCTGTTGAATCAAATATCCCAACTGAAATGAGTCAATCAGGGTCTAGTGTGGTTGATTCACATCCAGTACAAAGAAGCAACAAAAGGAGGCAAAGTGAGAGGATCAAACTGTTTTGGTTCAAAAAACCCATCACAGGTCGAGGTTCAGAAAACCAACCAATAGTGCTGCCAGAATAGTGTGTTTTTTGTGTTTTTTGTTGAATCTGTGGCTGACTGTTATGCACCATAGTGTGCTTTTTGTTGTGGCTGACTGTTATGCACCATAGTGTGCTTTTTGTTGTATGCTGAATGTTATGCACCATAGTGTGCTTTTTAATGTACCTGAATGTTATGCACCATAGTGTGCTTTTTGTTATATCTGAATGTTATGCACCATAGTGTGCTTATTAATGTATCTGAATGTTATGCACAAAATTATGCTTGTCATCTTCATTTAAATGTTATAATGTTCAAAGCCACTACAATATTCAAAGCCATTACAAATAACAGAACTTGTAAATCAAATAACAGAATTTAAATTCAATGCCATTACAATATTCAAAGCCATTACACATTTCAAAGCCCTTACAATATTCAAAGAACATAAATTAACAACATACACGTGCTAATGACAAACTAAGTCTCTACCTACACTAACTTAAGCAAAGCTGAAAACATAATCCAAGTCAGCCCAATTATAATCATCAACCAGAAATTTTTCCTCCTTTCATTTGCAATCTTTCTCTTGTGTTTTTCCATTTTCTTGTGTATTCCAGCTCTGCACTCCATCTCGTCCACAATCTCATTAGCCAATTCTCTCAAGTATTTCTTCTCTCCATCACAATGTAAGCATCTGGACGGATTAGTGTGTTTTCCTTCAATCAAATCATCCCACAAAAACAGACCACAACCATCCTGCATCCCAATCGTATCATCCATTAAAATACCACACAACATATGACATAATCAAATTATTCAAATTAAAATCAACTAACCATCATGTTCTTGCATTTCCAAAATTTTCTCCCTGGATTATCAAGTGACTTGGACACCCACATCTTCATTGGCATGTTGCACCCACACGTGGGTAAACCCACTCCATAATCATTCGTGGAAGAGGAACCCTTGCTCCCACCCATTCGGTTGAACAATAAACAAACGACGAAGGAGACGATATTGGGGAAGAAATTGCCCTAATTTGGAGTGGATGTAGCAGCAGAAACAATCAATGGAAAGTGAATTGGAGGTAGAAGATGAAAGAAATTGGGGAAGAAATTTGAATTGGGGAAGAAATTTTCCCTAATTTGGAGTGAATGTGACGAGCAAGGAGATGAAGTGGGGAAGACATAGCCCTAATTATGCCATGCTGGAAAGTATTGAACATAAACATTTATTCAAAATGCCACGCTTGCAAATTATGCTAAAGATTCCATGCCACATGGCCAGAAGGGGGCAGCAATGAGAGAATCTACATAAGTTAAGGGTGTGATTACAAAAAAAATCTTTATAGGGGGCAAACAAGAAACTCGCTAACATTACAGGGGGGGTTCATATATTTAACCCAATAAGTAATTAATTTTAAATATTTTTGTATTTTTTTAATCTACCTAATCAATACAACTCAAATCAATTCGTTTTTTTCAGTTTGAGTTTTATCTCAAAAATGTGGAAAATCAATCCAAATCAACCCATAATTTTTTAATCGGTTTAAGTATCAGATTCTCTCAAGAGCGAACCAAACTGATATGTGATCCTTACTAAGTGTTTGTAGTGCGAACCAAACTGATATGTGATCCTTACTAAGTGTTTGTAGTGCGGTTATTTTGAAATAAAATTTGTCTAATTCAAAGATACATTTATTTGTGATTCGTTTCGATTTTTATATTATTAATTTAGAAAATTCAATCTCTTAAATTTATTCTTAGTTTTGAATATCTAGATTATAATATATGATTTTGTATTAAAATTATAAAAAACATTATAAATATAAATTCGATGTAATATGTACCATATATAACATATTAACATTAATATTATAAATAAGAATAATTAATTATGATTGAAATAAATAAAATAAGTAAAAATAAATAAATTTAATCAAATAAATAAATAATATTAAAGAAAATAAATTAAATATATATATATATATATATATATATATATATATATATGTAATTTAGTTTGATCTTGAAAAATCAAACTAAAATCTAATACAATCTAGGAAATTTTCACAAAATAGCATTCGATTACAAGTCAATGATTTTTGAATTTTTTTTTTTGTGATTTTTTGTTTTTTATGATCGATTTGTGGTTTTTATTTAAATTGATTTAGATTTTAATATACTAATGATACTTAGTTAATGTATTAATTTTAACAATAATATCTCTTCATATTTCCTTACAATATCCTACTGTTTTTTTATTTAAATAAATTGATAAAATTTAAAAATCAACAACTTTAATTAAAAAATATAATATTTTAAATTTAAAGAAATTAAATTCCCTTTAAAAACAAATATTTCTAAATTTATATTACCCTAATTTAATGTGACGTGTGAATGGAGACTACTACTACCGTCTACCCTGTATATATAAATAAAACACCTGTCCATGGTGGGCCTAATCTCCCGACGAAAACTCGCAACTGAGTGAGAGAGAGTATATACTATAAGGTTTGGAAACAGAGAAAAATGAAATCGAAAGGGAAGAGAAGTCGTAAAGATATGGAGAGTGAGAATCCCAATTCCGACGCAAACGCCGCCGCACTCATCAACTCATTCATCGAAATCACTTCCTCCACTCAACAAGAAGCTCTTTTCTTCCTCGAGAGTCACAATTTCGACCTAGACGCTGCCGTTTCGACGTTCTTAGACAACGACAATGCCGCCATTCCGAATATCCCTATAAACGACAATACTGGTAACACCGTTTCGCCTAATGAATCTCTATCGCCTGATTTTCAACCTTCTGAATCTCCGTCTCGGTCGCAGTCGCCGCCGCCGTCTCGTGTACTCCGATCTAGGCGGGCTCTTGGAAAGAAAGCGTCGGGAAGTCGGCAGAGTGGGATTCGGACTCTGAGGGATGTGAAAGGGGAGCAAGATTCGGGGTCTGGTTCCGAATCGGATGAGCCGCAGGAGTATTATGCTGGTGGTCAGAAGAGGTAACGATGACGATTTTCTTTTATCAGGATAGAGCATTGCGTGATTGGATTTCGTAATTGCGAAACTAGGGTTTAGGTTTTGTGAAATTGTGTTTCCATTTACGTCTTTGCCGTTGTTTTGTGTGTTTATATCTAAATCTTAAGGTGTGTTTGGGGCGGGTTTGTTTTTCATTTCTATATTTAGCTAGCTATAAACTGTTTCTTAAATTGAATGAGCTAGTGACAATTTTTGTGATCATATAAAATATTGACCTAATCCTCATAAATCTTTATCCCAAACAAACCCTAATGTCTTCCTCATTGTATTGTGTGTTTGGATTGATTTTGACATAATTGAGTTTTGTAGAATTGATATTAACATAATTGAGTTTAGCATAATTCATTTATGTTTGGATACGTTTATGTAAAACAAAGTTGAACAATAAATTTCAGTGTAAATATCACGTTTGAACTCAGAGAAGCTGCAAATTGTAGTTTCAAGAAGAATCAATTATGGTGGCAGAATCAATTCTACTTTAGAAGAACCAAACACCTCAAAATCACTCTTAAAATCAGTCCAGAATCAATTCAACACATCTAGAATTGCTTTTGGCTCTTAAAAAAGCCAAACCACACATGCTAGTAGAATATAGGTAGATTAGTTTGGTTAAACTTTTTTAAATCATATTCATTTATCAAACAAATGTTGAAATATAAGTTTAAATTAGTTATTGTATCTGTGTTAGTATAAGCTCTATTATTTAACATGGTTAGTGAGGCATTGTAAAAGTTATTTTAATTGACAGTTTCAATGAGTTAGAAGTTCATCCTAGAGCTTAGTTTCATTTGATATAATTGACAAGTTTCAATGAGTTCGAAGCTCATCATATAGCTTAGTTTCATTAGATATAATTAGCAAGTTTCAACGGGTTAGAAGCTCATCATATAGGTTAGTTATGTTTCAGTCGTTAGATATAATTGACAAGTTTCAATAAGCTAGAAGCAGTTTTAATGTACCATTGTTTTAATTGTTGCAGTGGTATGCTTGTCCAAGATCCTACTAGAGGTGGCCATACTGTGGATGATATTTTTGATCAGGCTAGACAAGTAGCTGTTGATCCTCCTACTGAAAGTTCTTCAAGGTCAAGAAGTTTTACTGGAACAGCCAGATTGCTTTCCGGAGAGGCAGTGCCATCTGCTCCTCAGCCAGTAGAGTCAATTACACATGTGGTCACTTTTTGGAGGAATGGGTTTTCTGTCAACGATGGTCCTTTGCGGAGGTTGGAAGACCCGCAAAATGCATCATTCCTTGAGGTATCTTAACTTGTTATCAAATTTGTTATTAATTTTTTTATTCATATATTTTGTAAATTTTAACATTTGTCTTGACATCTTCTAAATTTATTGAAAACTATTGCTTGCTCTCATCATTTGCAACTTGTGGATGTTATTGACGTTGTTGCGAACTTCTAATAGGATAGGGTTTAGCTATAATCCCGACAACTGGGTTGAATAGAGAAGTTAGAGAATAATTGCTGATATGGCCAGTTAATTAACATAGCTATAAGGAAAGTGGAGGGAGGAGGACAAGTGTGAGGGGTATATTGTTTTTTAAGAAACCTTAAGCGGTTGGGAAGAGAGCGAATAGTCTCTTTGCTTAGGAACTGTGTTTTGGGCTTACAGTAGGGTTCTCTTTTGCAGCTTTTTTCTCTGTCAGTCAATAATACAATTTTTCTCTTGACTCGGGATTTTACCAGTTGAGTCGGATCTATGAGATCCTCTAAGAGCTAGTTTCTGGAGGTTCCAAGCTACACATGGTAACAGTCAGTTTGTGGGTATACTTCTGGACATAATAGGCCAATACGGATACCTAGCCCAACAAATTAACTATCTCATTATTTCTGCACCCAACCCCTGTTTTTGAGGGCACAAAAAAGAGTGCTGAAAACCAAAAGGAACAGTCAGTTTGTGGGTATACTTCTGGACATAATAGGCCAATACGGATACCTAGCCCAACAAATTAACTATCTCATTATTTCTGCACCCAACCCCTGTTTGAGGGCACAAAAAAGAGTGCTGAAAACCAAAAGGAATTTTATTAAGTAAGCTGTACTTGCTAACTCAACACATGTGGAGCTGGAATTGGACAATCTTGTGAACACGCTATCAGCTGTAAAATCTTTCTTATAACTTCCAGAATAACTCCTTCATTGTGTAATTACTAATTTCAATCTTGAAAACAAGGTTGTTCTTTGAGTGGTAGTTAAAGATAGGATACTGGTTTTGGACCTAAGCTGCCCAAGAATGGTCTAGGGAATTGCTGATGTGACCAATTGGTTGGGAGAGAAGATATAAGAAAAGGAGAGCTCAAGTAGAGAATCATTAGGTATCTTTTTTGTTGGAGCCTCTTACATTAGGTAGGGAGGGATAAACATCGCTCCCATGACGAGCTTTGGTATTGGGAATTCTATCATTTTCTTGTTGGAAGTATTATAGGCTTCTCATTAATTTACCTCAATGCAGAGCATAAAGAAGTCTGAATGTCCCAAAGAGCTTGAACCAGCTGATCGGCAAACTGCTGTCCGTCTCAACCTCACTAGGCGTGATGAAAACTACCCGGTATGTCTCTTGTTTTCTTTCATCAGCCTTGAGTTTGTGTTTTATTTCTATATTTCTATATTTTCTTTTTGACTTATATTTTTTTGGCAACATATATCTAGGAACCGGTGAAGCCAAGGAATACTGCTTTTCGCGGGGTTGGAAGAACTTTAGGTGACAGTAGCTCCAGTGGTGAAGCTGCCAGTGAGCCTATTCAAACTGCTGCTAGTGCTTCCTCATTTACTGTTCCGATGCCAACAATGGGTCTAGTTGTAGATGAGTCCCAACCAGTGACATCAATCCAGCTAAGGTTAGCTGATGGTACAAGAATGGTTTCTCGCTTTAATCACCGCCATACAATCAGAGATGTTAGAGCATTCATTGATGCATCAAGAACTGGTGGGGTAAGAAGTTACCAACTGCAGACAATGGGCTTTCCTCCCAAACAACTTACTGATTTGGACCAGACAATAGAGCAAGCTGGTATAGCCAATTCAGTTGTTATCCAAAAGTTATAGGTTGTTTTTCCAATTTTATTTCAAACCATATCGAAATTATTATGTTAATGCATAAACATTGATTGAACTAGTTTTGTGAATTTCACAAAATGTACTTTGTTGGTATACTCCATACTAAATTGAGGTATTTTACTTGGAAGGTCACAATCATACATTATTATGTTTTATTATTATCTGCTTAGTAGATGCTTTCATGTTCCCTCCACATTTCAGTATTGAACTGTGTTCTCATAGTTTCCAGCTTTTTCTTGATTAGGATTTAATAACATGCAAACTTAATGATGTAGAACAACAAGTCAACAAAATGGTCTATTATCTTTGTACACATTTTAATTGAAATCAGAATATTCTACTTAATTGTTAGGCTAAATTGTAGAGTCTCTTAACTTAATTAAAAGTTTTAAACTAATTTTTGTTTTAAAAAATAGTGTCTAATTGGTCCTCATGTTTAAAAACATCAATATTGGACCTAACCTAATTTTTATGTTGATAACAAGTTTTACTTGATTATTCAAAAGGGTAACTTGTATCTTTAATTTACGAAGACAATTTTTAAACTGCACCATTGTGATCTTTACAATATCTAACTCATCAGTATTAACACAATTTATTCTAGTTTTTATCAAAGATTGTGTCTTCCTTATCATCAAAATAGTCTAATTGCATTGTTTGTGGCTAGTTTTTATCTAAGATTGTGTCTTCCTTATCATCAAAATAGTCTAATTGCAATGTTTGTGGTGAAGCAGTGTTTGAAATAGAGTCTAATTGCGGTGCCTAACTGCCTATGACCTCCTCGTTATGCAATTTACATTATGTGCACAAATTGGCATCGTAAGTGGATTGAGAATGAAAGATTAGTCAACAGTATAAATGTTTCAGATGATAAATGAATAATTTGAAAGAAAAAAAAAACATGTCATGTTTACTACTTTAAATTATATACTTTGACATAGTTTTATTAGTTCAATCATTTAGTAATTACCTTTTGAAAGTAAACACATAAATTGTTATGAAACATTTATTTAGAGAATTGCTCGTTAGACATTATATATAATAATCCTTGAAACTTTAATATTGTCTTTCATGCGTCTGGAGAAGTATTTTCGGATACATCCAAATCACAACTAAAATTCGTTATTTTGAGATCCATCACATTTTTTAACAAAATGTGGTTTGAAGATGCATTTCTGTATGGTATTTGATGTAATCGGAGGTACATCTTCTAAATGTCCTTTGAAAGCTTTTGAAAGCGTGGTAAATATAAAGGGGAAATTATTTTAGAGATGCATTTCCGAAATCCTCTCTGAATCAATTCAGAGTTGCATCATTGTCCAAACATTCAATTTTTTTTATGCCAACTTATATTGAATTATATTATTGTGCATCATTGTCCAAACATTCAAATTTTTTTATCCCAACTTATATTGAATTATATTATGGTAAAATCAAAGTAAAATTCAATTATATTAAAGTTAAAGGAGGGTAAAATTCATACATATATAGAAAAGGTCAACATAATTCATATAGGATAGCGTGTGACATCCTATAGAACCATCATAAGTAGACCTCAACACATGCCTAATGTACATGAGCTGGCTCCCGACGATACTCTTCTGGTATCAGGAGACTCTTGAAATCATCCAGTATCGTCCGTAGGTCTCTGCGGGAGACGGTGGGAGGAGCAGACTCGTGGAGAGGTCTCAGAATAATCTGCAAGTAGCCAAACTAGTGTGTCGCTCACTCAAGGAGATAGGGATAGATAAGAGATGACCTACATCCCAGGCAACCAGAGTATAAAATGACATCAAGCTGACGTGTCTAGAGGTGACCCTGATATGGACAGAAGCAAACATCATCTGGTACCATACGTTCAAGAGAGACTCTGAATGGCTCGACCGCACCATTCATCCTATATAAACAAAAGCAGTTGCATTGGACCAGTTCCCTGCGTATTTAGGCGAAGCTTCAAACCCGGTGATGCGAGGGAAGTGAGAGATGATACATCCCAAAAAATTAATAACAAGAAATTAGTATAAGTATGAATAACAAGTATAACAAATCAATTATGAGTATAGGTAGGCCAAACACGTTGCCTCCTAATTGTACTCATGAATCACACTCGGGTCTGTGAAGTACTTGAGAATAATCACATCGAGATATATGTTGCACTTTTGTCCATAAACATGAACGTGCCAATGAAGAACAAGAGGTAACACCTCAATGGCATACTGGTAGTACTTAACATGCTCATCATCATAATCGGCATATGTAACCCCTTCACATGATCATTTATAAAGCTTTTCCAAAAATCTAAATCGTGCATGATCACCTCTAGTGCGAGCTGCCTCCTCTAACGTCTTACCAGGGTCATCCCCTAATATGGTGATCATCAGATCGATCCCTTCCTCTCGCTCGATCCTCCTGTGGTTCAGTAATCTCCACATGATGGAAAGTTGTAGTAGGCATGAGACGTCATCCTAAGTGATTGTCATCTTGCCTATAAGTAGGTGGAAGCTTAATGTCTCTGAGTGCCACGTCTCTACAAAATTCGCCTGCATTACATGATTTATGATCACGTATGTAGATGAACATAAACCGGCAATACCAAAATAACATATAACATCACCGAACCAACGATCAGCTGGTTGTGGCAACAACAATATCTTCTTGTCATGGTTAATTGATTTCAAACAATCACGCTCCTGTAAAAATAAAACATAAGCATCAATATAATTTAATTAGTTGAGATATATGTATATGTATTGCAAAAGAAAAGAAATATACCTCTTTATTCCATATATGTCTAGCAGCATGATCTACATAATTATAAAGTAAGGAAGTTTCATATGGCCCTCTTCGATAACTCTTTAATGGAGAATCCTGGACGAATTCCTCCTGGACTTTAGGGTAAACATGGGCCTCAGGATCCTCAGGTTCTGTTACATCATATGTCTGAGATGTTTGGGAGAGTTGGCTAATAGAACCATACATTTGGGGTTGCAAAGTAGATGCAACATCAAACGAGTTATCAGTAACTCGTGGCCTCGTGGTCCTCGCAGCGGCCCTTTCACGTCGTACTGATACGGTTTTGGGCATACGCCTGACCCTATTCTAACCTTCGTTGCTGTCATCCATTGCACTTACGTTATATATATATATATATATATATATATATATATATATATATATATATATATATATATATATATATATATATATATATATATATATATATATATATATATATATATATATATATATATAAACAACATGTCCGAGGAAATTTACAAATCCCACAACAACACCCAAATCTTTTCTGTGTACAATCCTCAAATGCATTTTCAAAAAAGTTCATAACATATTTGAAGATGCATCTTCGAACAAAACTTAGATGGTCTCCATGGAAGCAACTCATTTTATGCCCTAACCGTTCCAAAAAAATCATTGCATGTTGTTCGAACCTACCTAGTTTGTTTACATTACTATGTAAAGTGCCTAAAATAGCTAATGTATCTTAAAAAACTAACTACATATCAAAACACAAAGAAAATAAAATTTGAAAAACTTTCCAACATGAAATTGATTGATGAGAAGGAGATGTTTCAATGTCATGAGATGATGGATGGAAGGAGAAAGAGCTACACTGATGCTTCAATGCAATGAAGAGGTGCTTCAATTGTTGGGAGATGGAGAGCTCAAATATGTTTTTTTGAGAACTTTTTTAAAAAAAGAAGAAGGGGAAAGAGGGAAGGGTTATGGCACAAAATATGTATGAAATGCGTTCGGAGATGCATCTCCGGATCACCAACACATTTTTTGAGTAAATGGTGTTTACAAATATGCATCTTTGGACGCATCTTTCTACAAATCAAAATTGTTGTCTCTAGAAAACTTCTCAATACCAAGTCTTATTTTTTTACTCAGGTGTTTCCAAATCTCTTCAACTCTCCATATATAAATCACACTACCTTGAAATCTGTAGAAGTGTTTCCTAATCTCCTTAGAATCCTCAAAAGATCAGTCAAATTTCAAAAATACACTTTAAGAAATTTCTAACTTTGTCTCTCTAACTAGAATTATCACCTTTTTCCTCCATTTTCTTCTCTTATCTTCTAAAAATGATATAAAATCATATTTATAATATCTTAAACCCTAATAGATCAGATATCAAAAACAGACCCAAAATACAATCATTATTGAACTATTCTGTGAACCAAATCGACCTACCCGAGACTCGTCTAGACCGCCACTCAATTGTCGGCGATCCACTGTGCCTGATGTCTGTCCCATCATTGTCCCTTGTTAGAGTTCTGTCACCGCCTCTCGACCGTCGACGATCCATTATGCCTGATGTCGGTCCCACCACTGTCCCTCGTGTGAGTTTTGTCACCGCCACCGGCTGGACTCATGTTGTCACTTTTCCATTGACGATCATATCACCATCACGACTTTGCCTCCGTTCCACCGGACTCTGGTCATCTTCTTTGTCAAACCATCGCCCTTTGGTTATGACGCCAACAACTTCCGTCATCGAACTTCCAGACAAATCATTGAATTGTCGCCACCCACAACAATATTTTCAAATCTTAATGATATTTTTCTATTCATCACTTAAAGTTTTAAAAAATATTTCTACCATAAAAGATAAAGAAATAAAAAAATGTCCATGATAAAAAAAACTACAATTCTAACATTTATTATTATTTCCAGAATAATTTAGACCAACTATTTTTTTTAATCGTTCAACTAATTATAACAATTAACAGAATATAAAATAAACACTTACTCAACATGTATTCATGGAAATAAATTTATTATATTATCCAATATAACTATTAAATTAAGTTGTATAAACGATCATAATAAAATTGTAAACTTTTTACTAGTAGGAGTTATGGTTCAATTTCAAAGTCTTATCAATTGACAGCTAGGGGTGGAAATAGGCCAGGCCGATAACAGGGGCCTACAGGCTGGCCTATAAAGGCTTAGGCTAGGCCACATATTTTTTATAAATAGAAAAGGCCTAGGCTTTTTTATAAGCCTATTTAGTTAAAAAGGCTAGGCCTCAGGCCTAAAAAAAAGCCTTTTAAGCCTATCAGGCCGGCCTATTTAAATAAATATGAATAATTTTTTTATTATCATTATATTATGTTTTGTACTTTGAATTAAAATACATAAATAAAACTTGGTTATCTTAAAGAACTTGTGAAAATAAGATGAAAATACCTGATGAACATTGTTTTCATAAGTTATCTTAAACAAATAGTCTCCCTGAACTTATGCTAATAGGTAAGTTCAAATAAGTCAATTAAAATAAATTTTTGTCTCTTGGTATTTTAGTTAGTTAGTCTATTCAAATATTATTTTAGTTAGTATGTCAAAACAAATAGGCTTTTATGTAGGCTAACAGGCTAACCAGGCCTTCGAAAAGGCCAGGCTCAGGCCTAAAACTAAGCCTACGACAGGCCACAGGCCAAGCTTAGGCTTCGATATTTTTTGCCAGGCCAGGCCTAGGCTTGGCAAAGCCTAGCTCGGCCCAGCCTATTTCCACCCCTATTGACAGCTATACTTATTAAAAATAAGAATCTCTCGTGCAACATACATAAAAAAATTCAAATAAATATTTCCTATCATGATAACATAACATAACACTGGGTGGTTTCTTGTAAAAGAAAAAAGCAACACAAAGCGTCAAATGGTCAATGATTCGTGTAGGGTACGGCTTACAAACGCAATAGTAAGAATTTGAAAGGAAGTGTCCCACAAAGAGGGCAACATCTATGTAATATTGAGCTTCTTTTGCTCTCTTTATCTCTTACTACAACCCACTTTTCCACTATTTGATTAGATTTTGACATGACCCCTTCTGACATAGGGTATGTCTCTTTGCATGGATTCCTATTTACAAAACGCTGTCGTGTTGCTTTCATCACCAACCCATCAATTACACAATTACTTCACTCTAATTTTAAGCTTAGCATTATTTAAACCATGCTACTAACAAATAATATCTTAAAATAATTATGTATTTTGGTATAGAAATAAATAAAAGCAAAAGTAAGTGATAAAGATCTCATGTCACTGAGAGAACATCACATGGGAGATAGGTGTTGATGGACGGTTGATGTTTGATTCCTTTCAATCACAACCAACGCAAAGACTAATGCCATTACAAAACTAAGAACAGAGAAGATAATTGAATGCCAACAACACAACAAAGTGGGACAATTTTAAGATTTTTTTACCTACCTGCCACTATTCTAAAATAATAATACCAATATGCCCCATGTTAAAATTAAAACACTAAAATGCCACACTTTTAGTTCACGTCCGTCCAGGGGTTGGCCGGACCGGTGAAGATTTTTTTTCCCCAGTTGGGGTCCGGCCAGGGGTTGGCCGGACTCTAACTGGCCCTTTTTTTTTCGTTTTTTTTTTTAAAATGATTTAAATCAATTAAAATAAAAAAAAATAAAAAAAAAAACAAAAAAAAAAGGTCCAGTTAGAGTCCGGCCAACCCCTGGACGGACCCTAACTGGGAAAAAAAAATCTTCACCGGTCCGGCCAACCCCTGGACGGACGTGAACTAAAAGTGTGGCATTTGAGTATTTTTTTTTCATTTCATGGCATGTTGGTATTATCTTTTCATTATTGGGGCAGATAGGTAAAAAAATCCAATTTTAAGCCACTATGTTTTGCTATATGCTTCCTATCAAAACTGCCTACAAAAGTGTAGTGTTATACTAAATGACTGATAGGTGTAATTATGTAGTTCACTAAAAAATATTGGAATAGCATATAAGAAAACTTTATACATCTTGAATAAATGTTTACCTAATTTGAAAAAATTAAAAATTTAAACTAAATAAAAGTGTTTTTAGATGATTATTACTTTTACTAAAATATAATATTAAGAGGATGACATGAAAATGAGAGATACTCTAATTTTATTAAAATTACGAGGATATCCATCCATAATATTCTTAGGTACATGATGAAATTTCATTTTTTTCTCCACTTTCATAGATGCTTCTATGAAATAAATTAACGTAAAATAAAAAAAGGTGTTTACAAAGATACGCCTCCGAAAAGAGATTGTATTTTTGGAAACGCAAATAAATAGTGTGTGAGAGATTCATGAGGTGGAATGAAATTGTATTACCGACTAAAACACCATGCATCACCAACATACCTATTATATATATATATATATATATATATATATATATATATATATATATATATATATATATATATATATGTATATATATGTATATATATATATATATATGTATATATATATATATATATGTATATATGTATATATGTATATATGTATATATGTATATATATATATATATATATATATATATATATATATATATATGTATATATATATATATATATGTATATATATATATATATATATATATATATATATATATATATATATATATATATATATATATATATATATATATATATATATATGTATATATATATATATATGTGTGTGTATGTGTGCGAGGACTTAAACAGGACGAGTATGCTCGTTTGTCACTCTTATTTATAATTAGAATAAGTGTAACACAAATAAAAATTTAAAAGAAAATTCGAAAAGGCTAGACTCAAGTCTAAAAATAAGTCTACAACAGACTACTAGTATAAGCCAGACTTAAATTTTTGTTTTTTTATAGACCAGCCTAACTCGGCCCAGCCTATTTCGACTCCTACTTGTGAGCTTTAGATTCAAAATATCACATTTTAAAAAAAATTATAAGAGAGATTAGTCAATATAAACATTTTTTTTATTATAACACTTGATTAAATTCACTTGTAAATTTGTATTTTTGAAAGTTTTCTTTGAGGGATATGTAGCAGCTTGATGTCTCATATTTTATGTCTCATCCTTCTTATTTTTTCCTTTTTATTTAATTTTTTTTTTTTTTGTAATCAAGAAATAATATTAAACGGAGAACTAAGGGTTCTCCAACCCGATTACAAAGAGAGGTCGGGAAAGGCCGACAAAAAGAAAAATTACACACCAAATACCCCTACGAAAGAAAAAGGAGCGGATCCTTACTAAAATCGTAAAAAGAATAGTTGGGATGAGTAATCTCTCCACAAAAAGACCATTTCCAAACCAATAACTTAATGTTCCAAACGGTATTGTTTACGCTCCAAGCTTCCTTCCTAAAGCGAACTCCATTCCTAATTAACCAAAAAGACCAAACGGTGGCAAGCCACACGACATCCAATTTACTATCTCTAATCCTACAAGAGCGGAAAAACATGTGCCACTCCATAAAATGCGGTAAACACTTATTTTCCAAAATTCCCTCTTTACCAATCCAATAAGCTATTTCATTCCATATCTTTGTACCCACCAAACAACCAAAAAAGAAATGATCTCTATTTTCCGGGACTTTACCACACAACACGCAAAAAGTATCATCCACGGGAAAATGTATACCTCTACTACCCAAACCGTCAATCATTGGGAGCCTATCGAGGAAAAGTCTCCAACAAAAAGCCTTGATTTTGAACGGAACTTCCGCTTTCCACAAAATACCAAAAGCTCCATCATTAACATTTGGAGGACCGTACGGGATTTGAAACTTCAAGTAAAAATTATAGCAAGAAGAAACCGAAAAGTCCGAAGACGAACCTTCGGTCCATGTAACGGAATCACACCCATGTCTCCACCCGTTAAAAATTTCCACCCGCTCCCTCAACCTAACCAACTCCGCTTCTACCACATTGTTTTCCAACCTTAAACCAAAATCACCCCAACACCACGAATCTTGCAACCACCCCCCCATAACCGCCACCGATACACCCTTCAAAGTGGAGTTTAAGTATAAATTCGGAAATTCTTCTTTCAAAGAAATCCCTTCTAGCCAAGCGGTTTCCCAAAACGGAGTGTGGAACCCGTTATGCACATTAAACTTAACCTTGTCAACCATCGGATCCGAATGACACAAAGAATTAATTTTAACCAAATCCCTCCACCAAATAGAAGAAGAAGGAGTAGAAGAAGATGAGAAAAAATTTCGGAGAAATGAAGGAGGATTACTAACCTTACTATTGATCAATAAAGTGGAAGATAAATCACCGTAACGGCCTTTCAATACATCCATCCAAAGAGAACTCCGACCTTGAAGAATACGCCACCTCCATTTGTTGAGGAGAGAAATATTGAATAAAGCAATGTCCTTTATTCCAAGTCCGCCTTTGTCCATGGGCATACAAACATCTTTCCACCGCACCCAGTGGATTTTTTTTTTCTCCTCTAAACCTCCCCAAAGAAATTTACTTTGCAAGCTATTAAATTTCTTCACCACCTTCGCCGGCATTCTATAAAAAGACATAGTGAAAATGGTGAGGGGGGTAAGCACCGATTTCAAGAGAGTGATTCTACCGCCTAAATTCAAGAATCGATTAGTCCAACCATCCAATCTAGCTTTAGTCTTGATTAAGAGCGGTTCCCAAGTAGATTCCACCCTTGGATTCGACCCAATCGGAATTCCAAGGAAATTAAACTTGCTATCCTCCACCTTACAAGCTAAGAAGTGAGATGCCGCTTCCAAGAAGTGAGGACTAAGATTAATGCCAATTAACTTACTCTTATGATAATTAATCCCAAGACCCGAAACAAGTTCAAAGGCTCTAAGAACTACCTTAATAGCTCGAATATGCTTCCAACTACCATCACCCACCAATAAAGTGTCATCCGCAAATTGTAGGATATCCACCCTACTATTTCCTTTGATAACAAACCTTTGATATTCATTTAAATCTATAGATTTACTTACTAGCGCCGTGAGCGCTTCCGCAACCAAAACAAAGAGGAAAGGGGAGACAGGGTCTCCTTGTCTCAACCCTCTAAACACACCAAACTCTCTCGAAGGACTCCCATTCACCAACACCGACATGTCACTTTTAAACACCAATAGGTCCATCCATTTCCTCCATCTATTTCCAAAACCCATAACTTTGAACATGAACCGAAGAAAAGACCAACTCACCTTATCATAGGCCTTTTCGAAGTCGACTTTGAAAAGAGAACACTTAACTCCTTCCTTCTTCGCATAATCAACCACCTCATTCGCCACAAGCACCCCGTCGAGCAAAAGTCTACCGGGAACAAAAGCGGTTTGTCTAGGGGAAATAATAGAATTCAACACCTTTTTGAGTCTCCCCGCCAAAAGCTTAGCCGCCACTTTATAAATACACCCCACCAAGCAAATAGGCCTATAATCATCCAAACCCAAAGGATTGTGTTTCTTAGGGATAAGCGTTAAAAAGGAAGAAGTGATAGCCTTAGACAAATTATTCCCTCCAAAAAAAGTAGTCGAAAAAATTAAGAAAGTCTTCTTTTAAAAAGAACCAACATCTTTTAAAAAAGAGAAAAGAATACCCGTCCGGACCCGGGCTTTTGTCTCCTCCACACTCCCAAACCGCCTCTTTAATCTCATCATGAAGAAAAGGTTTCTCCAAACAATCCGCCTCTTCCTTACTTAGAGTTTTGAAAGGAATTCCCTCTAAGAAAGGTCTAGAAAACTCCGGTTCGACAAATTTCTCCTCAAAATGCTTGAAAACCGTTTCCCTAACATCATCCACCGATTCCACCACACCACCCGAAGAAATAATAGGACCGATATGATTGATAGTTCTTCTTTGTTTCAACATCTTGTGGAAAAATTTACTATTGGAATCTCCCTCTCTAATCCAACTCAATCTCGACTTTTGGAGTAACATATTTTCTTTTATCCGCAAATTCTTCCAAAAATTACAACAAGCTTCCTTCCTTCCCACCATAATACTATCAAAGTCAAAAACATCATCGGAAGCCAAAACCTCATCGGCCACATTCAACTTATTAACCCCATCCTCCATATCCAAATCAATTCTACCAAACACATCTTTATTCCAAGCTTTCAATTTCTCTTTTAATAACTTGAGCTTTTCTTTTAACACATAATCTCCACGGCCCTCCACCTTAATGCTTTTCCATTCTTTCTCCACAAAAGGAATTAAGGAATCATCACTAAACCATTCATTATTGAATTTAAAAGGCTTAGGACCCCAATTCTTATGGTCCTTTATGATCCAAATTGGGCAATGATCCGAAATATCCCTATCCCCGATGAGTTGACCCATAACCTTCCATCTAGACACTACATCGTTGGAAACAATGAAACGATCAATTCTACTCATCGCCTTTCCATCGCCGCTAAACCAAGTGAATTTCTTCCCTTTGCAAGGTAAGTCCACCAAGTTGCTTTTCTCAATGAAATCCGAAAAAAGCTCCATCTCTCTTTTATTCACATGCAACCCGCGGCCTTTCCTTTCTCTATGATTTGTTATCGCATTGAAATCCCCTCCAATGATCCAATCCCCGTCCTTGTAATCCTCCTTTAGCTCAAGTAATTTCTTCCATAACTCAATCTTTTTGTTCACAAGACAAGAAGAGTAAACGTTAAATAAGTAATAAAACTTATTCTCCCAACAAGCTTTTATTCCTAAATAACCTTCTCCTCTAAAACTATTAATGACCTCCACTTTTTTATTCCACAAAATGATCAAACCACCCGATCTACCAACCGAATTGGAAAAAGAAAAATCCACTTCCGGATGGTACCAAAAAGACTTGGCCAAACCTCCCTCCATGTTTACAATCTTAGTTTCTTGAATAAAAAAAACATCCGCATTACCTTTTTTGATTAAAGCTCCAATCCTCCTTCTTTTGAGCGCATTCGCTCCCCCCCTAATATTCAAGGAGCCTATAATCATTGTTCACCTTCTTTGTTCTCCTTCCTTGTCTCCCCTCTCTCCAAAGAAATTATCTTAGTCAAAAGATTTTCCCTCCCCTTCGAGTCCACCACCCCAAGAGCAACAATAGCCGAACACAGTTTGCCCCCAATGTCTACCTCCATTAACTTCCATTGTCTCTCATTATTTCTCCCAATATCCGATTCTTCAATTTGTTCCCCGTAACAAATAGAATTATCACCATTTACCACCAAATTCGTTGTCCCCTCCGAGATATTAATAGGATTCAAAATAGGACCATTAATAAAAGCTCCACTAACCTCCGAAACAGCCCCCTCCTTAATACCCTTCCTGTTTTTCTTCCTCCCTACCCTCTCGTTAATCAATTTCAGTCTCAGCTTTTTCTTAAAATTGATTTTAGCCATTACCTCATCCTTGGCCAAAGAACATAAAACCTTGCTGGGAGAACAGCTAACCTCCTTGCTGTGAATTAAATCTGTTCCAGAACACACAGTCTTCGGTTCAGAGAGCTGGGACGGAGCAGCGGTGTTCGAAGCAGCAAAATTGCTTGCAGCGGTACTGTTGGGAATGTCACGAGCCTGGCGTGCCTTCAGCACAGCATCATCAAACTCCCCCGATACTGTTCTTTCCATACCACCTTCGAAGCTTCCACCTTGTCTCGCAGCAGCCTTGTTAACTCTCGGAACAGCGTCTCTTATGTCTTTAACATTACTCACAGCAACCTCACTAGGCACCCTGGTTGAGAATTGAGAAATACTCTCCTCCGAACCGTCAGCCGACAAAAAATCATTCTGAAAATTCTCATCACCATAGAGACGATCCTCCGAATCAGAGGAAGAAACATAAGTAGATGGAGCTTTATCATTGGCTGCAGCGACGAAAGGCAGACCCCACCGGTCCTCCCTGATAGTTAAACAGAACCGCTTACCATCGATAATTACCGTAAGCGATTGAGGGGCCAAAAACGACAGTTGGACTTTGACCAAAATCCTGGCTACGTCAAAGTTGAGACCTTTAGACGTCCTCTCATCAATACAAACGAAGGTTCCCAACGATTCAGCCAAAGAGACAAAGAACTTCGCGTTCCAAGCGTGCACCGGTATGCCGTAGATTCTCAGCCACACTTCTCTGTGTTCCTCGATCATACCCGCCTCCCACTTCTTGACATCACAAAACCAATTCTTCCACCAATCCTGCCCCTCACCGACCAAATCCTGAATGAATCCTTCCTCCGATTCTTCGAGAAGGCAAACATTACCACCCATCGGAGAAACTTTGACCGCAAATACCCCTTCCATCTCCATATAAGTTTGAATATTGTACGCTGTTCCCGGCACCGACACTTTCCCAACATACGCTTTGTCTAGTCTGTTTTTTATATCCTCCGAAGAATTAAAGAGAAGTTCCTTAACCGGATTGCCCTCCCCACCTTTCAACTTATTGTTATTTGGAATGCCCTTAACAACATTGACAAAGGAGTGATCTAACGGTTTCACATACCCCCCTCTGTTGAAATTTCCTCCTCTGTGCGGGAAAAAAGGTTTCACAGGATTTCTTGAGAAACCTCCCCGCTTCCTCTCAAACCGTGGCAGATTAACGTGAAGCTTCTTCTCCCCAATGACAACGTTGTCTAGTTTGACCGCGAGCATTCGTCCATCTTCGACCTCCACGAACCTTGCGAAACCAAACCTCTTGCCAAAACTGTTTCTTCTAGGCGATATAGCCACCTCAACCACACTCCCTATACACCCGAATAGCTCAAATAAATCCTTCGCTGAGGAGATTTCTGGGAATTCGGAGACGTAGAAGGAAGTCACCACTTTAGATAACACAGGACGATTGCTGGAACTTCCCCCCAACGGGAAGACATCCCACCTAGAGGAAGTTCTAGCTGTTTGACGGAACCGCGATACCTGCTTCCACCCATCGTCTTGCTGAACAGATCTACGATACATTCCCGAAATAATCACACCAGACACCACCGAAGAACAGTCGTGGTTTAACCTAAATCAAAAGAACCACCAACGGGAGCCCCTGACACCGAACAAAGAAGACACCGTTCCAAGAGTGGAACAACCCACAGACACAAATAGGTCACAAATCGAGAAGAAGAAGAAAAAAAGATGGTCTTCAGAGCGCTTATACAACGTTGGTCCCTGAAACCCTAAAACAGTATCAATTGAATCTTCTCACCAAGGTCCCTGAGCCCTAAAGCCAGAAATTTAAACCGAAGATGATAGGATTCGCGACACCGCTCTAGTAGCCTTCAGAAACCGCCGTTCACAGAGAAGAAAGCGCTCGCCGTAGATCACCGTGGGACCACCGGAAAACCCCCAACCGGAAATCGCATATTGCCTGCACTTGATCTTTTCCCTTTTTATTTAATTTGACTTTTCTTTTTATTTAATTTGACTTTATGAAATTATTTTGATGTTTAAATAATCCATTTATATTTAAAAGAAAAATGATTTATGAAGATATATAAATTTATAGTATGTGAAGGCAGCAGCAGGAGGTAGGGGTTAGATAGTATAGGCAACAAATAGTGTTAGCAGTACAGAAACAGTAGAATGATCAGTAGAAATGCGTATACCAATGAATCAAGATTCATTCATTAATTTCATTGGGAAGGAAAACTCTCAGTTAACTCTTACAGACACACACGTTAACTCTGCACCCATCAACCCTCTCTCTGTCTCCACCTGCAATTAACACTCTAACACTACTACTCACTGTAGGAGTATTCATCATCCTTCTCTTTCTCTTGTGAAAAAACCACCAACAACATTTTTTGCAAACCATGAATCTGATTCCACCTTTTTCAGAAGACTATACTGTCCAAGAACCCCAAAAATCCCTATTCTTCTGACTCACTGTTTCTTTCTTTTTCCTTTTCTTTTCTTTCTAATAAAAATATTTTCACTACTCAGCTTCATTTCCGGGAGTACTCTCTCTGGATGACTATTATTTGCAGTTTTCTTTTTACCAAACAGTAAACTCTGGGGACTAAGCAAAACAGGTATTATTATATCCTTATCTTTATTACTATATAATATATAATATAAATTTACTTTCTATAGATAAAGAGAGAAAAACAACTTTTTTCTTTTAGGGTTGTAAGTTGTAACAATTTTGAGGATAACTTTGTTTTGTAACTATGTTAGGGTTTGGAGGAAACAGTTGCAGTGAGATTTCTTCTATGGATCACCATCATCATCATATGATGAACAATATGGAAACTAGTAATAGGAAGTTTCTTTCTTTTCCTTTCAACAATAACAACTCTTCTGGTGTTCAAGATCATCAGCATCATAACTTTACTCACCTGAACAACAATAACAATAACACTTCTACAAGTGTTGTTGTTAGAGATAAGATCATGGCTCATCCTCTCTTTCCTCGTCTCTTGTCCTCTTACCTCAATTGCTTGAAGGTTATCTTCAACTTCAAACCCTCATAGTAAATCTATATATTCACTTTAAACTTTTCTTGTGTTATACAAGTATTGAGTAGTGGAATTTGATCTAACAGCTGTTTTCTGTGATCTGCTGTTGAAAACACTGATGCATACATATAATACAACTCGATATACATGATCATGCACACTTTTATAACTTGAGATTTAAATATTATTTTTATATTATCTTGTTTTTGTTGTTTTTCCAATGGTGTTTGTGTGTGTGATTTTGCAGGTTGGAGCACCACCTGAAGTGGTGGCTAGCTTAGAAGAATCATGTGCTAAATGTGAAATGTTGAATGGCTCTTCAGGAAGGACAGGAAGTAGTTCTTGTATAGGTGAAGATCCAGGTTTGGATCAGTTCATGGAAGCATATTGTGAGATGCTTATCAAGTATGAGCAAGAACTCACTAAACCTTTCAAAGAAGCCATGCTTTTCCTCTCAAGAATTGAGTCTCAGCTTAAGGCTCTCGCTGTTTCAACTGACTTTGGTGATTACTCTTATGTTTTATGAACTTCATGAGTACTATTGCCCTTCTAATTAAGCTTAACAATATTGAGTATTAAATATTAATATTAATATTTATTAGTAAAATAATGATAACCACACCTCTGGTGCAAAAATAGGGAAAAATAAACTGGTATGTTTAATCTATAAAACTAATTCAAAATAGGTACTTCTGAATAACACGATCTTTTTGTTTAATTTGTTTCACACAGATCTAGTGATCTAGTGTGTGTGGTGTCTGTCAATGTCATTTCTTGTAAGGTTTTAGTCCTTCTTTAAAATCCTCTCTTCATTTAGGTTTAAGGAATATGGTTCACTTTATAATTGTCCTTTAATTTTAACTTTGTTACTAAAAAGAACACTGGCTTGTCATTTGCAATTTGATTCTCAAACCTAAGGTTAAAGATTCATTTGCACAGATATCTACATGTTTAGGTTATATTATCCTTCATCACTAACACAACTAGTTAAATATCCGTGCGAATGCACGAGTATGTAGTATATATGGTAATGATTTGAGAAATGAATAGAGTTAGTTTTAGAGTGAATGAAAGATATAAATGAACAAGTTTTCAAAGTAATGAGGATCTCCATTATCATTCTTTAGGTATTGCCTTTCTTATAAACTTCAATTTGCAATCCATGGCTACTAGCAATTTCATGGTTAGTACATATTTTGCCTTGATAGTTATTAATTTGGAGGAATTCCTGCATGGAAACCCACCTAAATCCATATTTATAGAAACATCCAATAAGAAGAGAGAAAATTTTAAATTTATTTAAATTTTAATTTCATTTTTAATGGATTCATGAGATGGTTGTAATAATGAAGGAGAGAGACAAATTTGTATTTATTTTTTAATTAATTAAAAAATTTGTGATTGATTGTGTAAAACAATTTCTTACCGTTGGTCTATCCAAGAATTTTCCATTAATTTGATTCACTAATAGTTATATTCAATTTTTGTGTTGTGGCAATTTGATAGGCCAAAGTGAACCACCTTCTATGAATGAGATTGATGTTCATGAAAACAACTTCGATACTCAAGGCGAAGATCAGGAATTAAAAGTGCAGCTGTTGCGCAAGTATAGTGGATATCTCGGCAGTCTCAAGAAAGAGTTCCTGAAGAAGAAAAAGAATGGAAAGTTACCAAAGGAAGCTCGTCAACAACTACTCGATTGGTGGAACCGGCATTACAAATGGCCATATCCATCGGTAACTATGATCTACATTTTCATTTCTTAAAGATACCATGTACCATGCATCTCAATGTATCTGAAATGAACTTGATGATATTTGAATATTGAAACCTTATTCTATCTACATGTAGGAATCTCAAAAACAAGCACTTGCAGAATCGACAGGGCTAGATTTGAAACAGATCAACAACTGGTTCATCAATCAGAGAAAACGTCACTGGAAACCTTCTGAGGATATGCAATTTGCTGTGATGGATGCCACAAACTACTACATGGAAAATGTAATGTGCAAACCATTTCCCATGGATGCCATGCCTATGCTTCTTTAGATCTCAACTCATCCAAAACCCTATCTATATATAAGTTATAAGTTACCTAGGTTTTGAAGGTACTATATATATTAATTATAATGTATGCTATTTTACTTTAAACTGTTGAAAATGGAGGGTGAAAAATCCATGCTATCCTTGAACTACATCTATTAGAGTGAACTTGAATCTACATATATGCTATTAATTATTCTAACTAGTGCAATATTTGTGTAATGTTTGTATTTGTATGTGATATTATTTTGCTTAATATAATGTTTTCATATTCATACATTAGAATTCTGTTGGAAATAATAGAGTCCATGTAATGTGGACTTTTCAAAAAAAATCTAAAATTGAACTATTATTACTGTTTTTAGTTAATGTTAATGTTATATTAAGAAAAAGCTTTAGCAAAATCTACTAAAAATAGTTAAGTTTATTTTTAGATTTGATTATATCAGATGTTTTCTAAATAATACTAGTATTCAATTATTTTCCACCATGCCATTTTTTAAAAGAGCAATGATATGATGACACTAGATTTTTACACTTATATTCTACACCGTATATTCATGTGAGTGGTATTTTTAAATTGTGTACAAACCCAAATTTTGAGGTATAATTAAAAGAGAAAAGGGGTGATGCACCGACGGTGTAAAATATTTTTACACTGTCAACCAATCATCACCCATGTATCCAAATAAACCATTTTTTTATTTAAAAAAAACTTAATGACATGGCACATTTATGTTTTTCTATTGGATGACAGTGTAAAATAATTTTACACTGTCAGTGCACTACCTTTTAACTCTAATTAAAATATTAAAAAATTATAAAGTAGTAGTTTTATACGGTGCAGTGTCATTATTTGGTGTACAAATAGCAATTCTCTTTTTAATATTATTTATTTTTAAGTTAATCTTAAGTTTATTAAATTATTTATTTCTAATGGTAAGTTCTTTATCTTTATATTCATTAAATTATTATCCACCATACCATTTTTTATTTGCATCAATGAATTTAAAAAACTTGATTAGCCATGGGACTTGTAGAAATACTAGGTTTATGGCCTTGCATTATATAGATAAATTGTAGACTTATCTAAAATTGCAGAAATTGATGGCATGGTATTGTATATATTTTGACCAATGTAAAATAGACATTTTTCAACCATTTTATAATGTAGTTATTTTGTTCACATGCATCACAAATTTTATGAGTAACGTTGATAAATGCATTGCTAGTCATAAATGGTGTTTGTATTCTTTAGGTTATATATTTATCTAATTTTAGCTACAATAAAACAGGTCTAGTTATAACATGCAGTTTAGGTGTATATTTTGGTGTTTGTGGACCTATGGTTGAATTGAACTCGTGTGTTATTTTTTGGCAACGGTAAAACCTTATGGGCCACATGCTTGTACAAGCAAGGTATACATGATTTAATGTCATCAATGAAGGACTATTCTGAAACAGCACTTTTATGTTCTTGGAACAAAAGGTTTGTAATCTTTGTGGATTCTGTTTGATTCGTTGCTCTTGTAGTAAATAAGGTGACCAAGCGTGTGACTATCACATTCTAGTGTTCCTTTGACTGGTTCAACAATAACTTATTTATGCATGATTAATGTTCTAAAAGTAGTATTGGGGTTAGATTTTGGGAGCAGTATGTGGTGATAAGTCTAGGGTGTTTAGGAGTTATGAATGCAGTGATCATAGTCTAGGGCGTTTAGGAGTTATGAATATTTTGAGTTTTGACTAATAGGATATTAGGATTGCTCTAGAGTTTAATGTGTATTGTTCTAATAAATATTTTAAATTTTGTTTAATCTTTCTGAATATATTTATTTCCTTTAAAGTTTTTCACTTTACTTTTTATTCTTTAAGATTAACTTTCGTTAACGGAAGTCAATGTAGAGGGATACTTTTTTTTTTTTTGTAGTTGTTAGACTCGAAAGACACTTGAATGTTATCAACTCTGACTTGTATTTTATTATTTTAACAGTTAATGAAATTATAAAAATGGAAATCTAACTTGTATTTTATTATTTTAACCGTTAATTAAAATATGGAAAATGGAAATATAAAATAAGTTAGTGTAACAAACTTCTTCCTCCAAATCGTTTTCATCCCATAACCTTGATTTCCATTCCTCTTGAAGCTAGAAGCAACTATCACCACAAACACCAAAATTTATTTTAAGGTAGAACCTTCAACGTATTGAACGCTAAAATCTTAAATTTTGTTGAAATTTACGCATATTCGAAACGTGTCCATCTAATTATTGCCCGCCTAATTGTCCCTTCTTTTGCGCGCTTTTGCTAGCGCATTAATTAATGTATTTTTTTTCAATTTAAGCCTATAAAGGTGCAGTGTCTGTGGGCCCCTAATTTCCACCCTCTTCTTTTTTTTTTCCGGGGCAAACAAAAGTTTTAGGCATGTGCCTATTTTTTGTTGGCTTTTGCGGGACATTTCTAAATGGGGTAAGAATGCTTGTTTGTCACCCCTAGTTTGTGATCCCATTGAAGTTTTAAGTAGAAAGTGGTGGTTCCTTAAGTTGTTGAGGCTATTAAAAGCTACTCCTTCCGTCTCATAATAAGTGTCTCATTTGCACTTTTTCTTTTCTTTGTCTCAAAATAAATGTCTCTTTAGAATACCAATGTAACATTTATTATTTTTTTCCATTACTATACCCCTATATATTAACTTTCACGTTTTTCGCTTACTCCACTACCTATAATAAATAAGGGTACTTTAGTAAATGATACTAATTTTTTCATTAAAACCAACACATCTAATCATTTTCTTAAAAACCGCGCAAAGCTCAAATAAGACACTTATTATGAGACGGAGGATTTTTTGAAGCATTACAAAGCATAAAATACTCTTTTTTGCAGTTTAAGTTGGTCTCACATGTCGTTAAAATTGTTCTACATGCTAATACTTGTGTGTGTATAGTTTTTTCATAAAATTTTACTGTCTTTTTGATTAGATATCTAACATGACAGTCATAAGATTGTATTCTACACTAAGGGTTGTTTTGTCAAAGATCCTAAGTCAGAAGGTAGTGTGGTATATGCATTTAATTGTCAAAATTCAGACATCTGGCCATATTTTGAAGCTTGTGATATAATTAAGGAAATGAACTTGATGTTTTAAGAAGACGGTGTGAAACTTTGGTGGAAACATGAGAGTGATAGTTTGGAATAAGGCCTAAAGCCATTTCAAAAGGGGAATCTCTAAAAAAATATTTTCTTTGTTATGCATATTATTGCAATAGTAGGACACCATACGAGCATGACAATCATATAACAAAACAGATAAGTTTTTTTCTATAGAAGCCCAATACATGATTACTAACTTTGTTCGTATTATTTTGGATGCAGTAGACACAATTAAAGTTTCTAGGAAAGGGGAAGGATAAATCACAAGAAAATATGTGGTGACTATCGAAGAGAAGAGGAATTTGTGATATGTGGTTTTTGCGCATGGTGAAACAAAGAAGAAGATGGTTTGATTTCTAGGAAATGGTGTGATAGGAAGGAAGATGAAACAAAAAAGAAGACGATGTCTTCAATTTTGGGATTTCTAGGTGTGAAAGAGGATACAAATTCTTTTCCTCCTTCACAAATTGGAACTTGGCCTATTTTAATTGACTGTTAAACATAAAAAATACACACTAGAATTAATTAGGTCAACGTAAGCATCCAATTGTCTATCTAGTCAACATGCAACAAATAAAAGACTGCTTAGGGTGTGAGAACCCTGAATTCTTACCATTAGTAGAAAATAAGGTATCTTTTTGTAACAACTTACTCAATATGCTCTTTGCACTTTCCTGGGCATGGTTTTCGCGATTTGCAGTCGAGCGCTTTGAACGAAATTTGCTACCATTCTTAGTTGCTGCATTGTTTTCTTTTATTTATGTTTGTTGTATTAAGTGTGCTAATTGTGTTTTCCTCTATAGGCTAATAGTCGGCGAGGATAATGAAATGCAACTGTATCATTGTACTATGCTCCACATCACAGAGGAACATTCCTTAAGCAAGGGTAGGATCCCTGTTCTTGCCCCCGATGCTTGGCATGGATCAAGATGGACGTCACTGAGCTCCCCCGCATACACCCTTGAATTAGCAAACTACGAAGATGGGGGGTTGCACCAACTACACATAAATACTTTTAGTTTGCATAAGATACGGCGAAACACATACGCACAAAAATGTGTTTAGTATGTATCGGGTACGTTATCATGCGATAAATGCATTTAATTCGTATCAGATACACATAAATGCGTATAATTTGTATCAGGTTGTGTAGTCTTTGTCTACGTATGAATGCGTGTAATCTTTATCTCCTCGCCTTTAGAGTTCTAAAGAGAGGTTGACATAAAAGAGTGCAATAGGAACTAAAAATAAAAGACAAGTATTTTCATTCATAATGAAGTAAATTTTTTACACTGAGACAAGAGTATTATATAAGTAAACCTTCAATTATACCACCGTTTTAGTCTGTCTCTGGGGTCATGGTCGGGTCTCTTGTGGTCAAGAGTATTATAGGAAAAAGGTGAAACACCTTATGAATTTTTTTCCCTAACTCTTACGAAAGTAGATTGACATGCTCCCTTCATCTGGTATTCTTTCCGAGGACAGGGAATGCCAATTGGCGGGCCACTGATGAGTGCTGACCATAAGTTCCTTTAGAGGAGGCTTAGTTTCCTTTCTAACATAGTTCGGGAGTCCCATCTACTTTGTTGGTCCGAATGTGGGGATTTGGTAGTCATTTACTTCGATTAGAGCAACGGTGCTCAAAGAACATTGCTTATGAGTCACCTCTTTTGAACTTCGGCCCCGATGTAAACTACTTCACTTACCGGACGACCCAAGATTGTAGTTTGTTCAAAGTTCTTGCTCTTCAACCGAATTTTTGCTTGAACGTCTTTGATTCTTGATGTATTTCCCCGGAGTCATCGGAAAATGGAAGTATACTAGGAGGTCGGTGTCGAACTCAACTCCTCTTCAGGTGTCGATCGACCTAAGTGATAAGGAAATTATGTAATGGGGCCAGCATGCTCCATTATGACCAACAAGCTTCGGTTTAAGGAGGCGTTATCCACCGGTCGTAGATTCTTTGATACCTATAGGAGGCGGCAATACCATATCTACATCAGTTATTAGCTTTAAACTTGTTGTATCTTCAACATCCCCATAGTAAGTATCAGGTCGGTAGGGGAAGACAATGGCGATGTTAGATCGAAGATGAACCGTAAATCTTTGGAATTATATTTGAAGGAACTTGCCTCCACTTTTTGGTAATTTCATTATGGATTTGGATTTAGGAACCTTTCTTCTTTTACTTCGTGGAGTTCCCGAAGAAATCATATATATAGAAATCTGATGACTTGTTCCTGAATTGATAGCGAACTGGATCAAATGTGACAGATCTCCGTGTTCAATTCTGAAATGTTCTTGATTTGGTGACCCGAGGAGGTTACAAATGGGTAAATCGTAGATTAGGTCTGAAATCATGGAAATTGTGGGAATAGGAAGTCAATTCCCACAGACGGTGCCACTGATTCATTCAAGAACAAGAAATATATGTAATTGACGAATTGGATGTCTCAAAATGGTGGTGTTGATCTTCGTTACAACGATGTGGGTGGAGCTTCAAGGTTAGCACTCTAATGCATATGTCAGTACAAGATTCAAGATGAGTATAATGAAAAGAAGAGATCAAAGAATGTACCTTGTCCCTTGTTTGAACTGACTTTTATATTTTGGGTCAAGTAGAGTGGATTTGAGGCGAGTTGGGCCTTAGATATTTGGGTCTTTGGTCGGCTCATAACACATAGTATTCCTGAGTACAGTCCTTGTTCAGAAATAACTTGTGATACTGCTTGTAGTCATCTTAAAAAATGAGATGCCTAACTTTGTTCTCAATCACATAAAATTCAGAGATGCGAAGCAAATGAATAATAAACAAATGGGTTAGGGATAATTACTCGGACTTTTGATCTAGAGGAATCTCCCTTTGCTTTCTAATCACGAATCTTTGATCTTTTCTTAGTAGGAACTAAAGGATACGAGGAAGTGTGAGAAAGCTTGACTTTATTGGATTATTATGACTTTCTAATATTTTCCATTTTAAATGGATGAATTTCGATCACCTGATGAGCATGGATGAACTTGAATGAAGGTTGAGAGAGATTTGGATAGGGAGAGAATGAATATAGCAAATGAGATGAATGAAAAACAAAAAATTGCCTATTAAATATAAAAATATGGACATATCATATTGAAAGTTCAAGAGTTTTAACTAATGAGATTAGATCTCGAAAAATATGGTTCAAGATATAGAGAGATTCAAATCAAAAGTTAAAAAGTTCTTGATTTGAATCAAACTTCTTGTGAACATATTCAAAGACAAATAATTTTACATTAAATTGACTATTAACTAAAATCTGTTTTACAACATATATTTCAATTTCTTTAGAGTCAAACACACATTAAATATGTATCTTTCAACACTTAATATTACATACCAATCACCTTCTTTAAAAACAATATTCTTCTAATCACCCAAAATCACCAAACATGAAACAATATTTCCTTTATGCACACATTCATAAGTCCAAACCAAATGACTTTCTATGCTTCTTCCACCCCCTCAACTCCAACAACCACAAGCTCTTTCTCAACCCTCTCATTAGTCTCAACATTGTTGTTTTGAACTTTATACTCATGCTTCTTTGCCAAGAAAAGAAAAAATACAAAATTCAACACTCCAAGCACTGCTAGCAACCAATAAAAGTGATCTAACCTACCCTTATCAAGATTACTCTTCAACCATCTTTTCTTGCTTACTTTGTCCACAATGGACACCAATAAGCTACTCACAAAATATCCCATTGAAAGTGTTGTTAGAAAAAAACCAGTACTCATAGATTTCATTCTCTCTGGTGCTTCCCTTATGAAAAACTCTAACTGTCCAACATAAGCAAAAGCCTCTCCAGCACCAACTAGAAAAAACTGAGGAACAAGCCAAAAAGCACTTATTTTAGTGTCTTTTTTTACTGCATTATCCCTTCTTTCTTTCTCAACAATTGCAGAAACTGCCATTGCAATGATAGAGAAAATAAGTCCAATTCCAACTCTTTGAAGGCTAGTGACTCCTTGAACATTGTGAGTGAATCTTCTTGCTAAAGGTACAGTGAGTTTTTCATTTAGGGAAGTGAAAAGTAGAATTGTAATGAAGAGAAAAGCTGATAAGGATCCTGATGGGATATCTAGAGACCCTACTTTTCTGTTCATGAATGTTGCTTGTTCAATGGTGAAGGTGTTCATTTGTGAGTAAACTGTCCAAAAGAGGATGCATGTTGACCAAATTGGAATGAGCTTGATTACCATTTTAACCTCTTCAACTTGAGTCATTGTTGAAACTAACCATGGACTTTCTTTGTTTCCATCTTTTGAGTTTATCTCTTCTAAGATAGCAGCTTTGTCAAGAGACCTATCATACAAAATCCATGCAGTGAAAATATATTTGTCAAAACAAAATTTCAAGTCTAAATCTAGCTAGCTGAAATGGACTGCATGTTGTCAATATTTCACACAGCTGTAATTGTCAAGGTTGTCAAAATCTCGATCTAAATCTTAAAATCTTACGACTTTGTGATCTCACTCATCTCCAACGATCGAGATTTTAAGTAGAATCATGTGTAAAAAGACACATCAAATGTATAGTATTATTTTAAGTTTTATTAGTATCTTACGATTTTTGTAAAAATTTTAAGCTTTATGGTCTTGCTACCATGTAATATCAAAAAAATACTTGGATAGAATCTTCCAATCCTAATTATGATCTTATATTTTACAATCTTATTATTCCTCTCTCGATCTTATGCAAGATCTCTATCTTATGCAAGATCTCGATCTTGACAATTTCAGATAAACCATGTAATATCAAATAAGACAAAATATTTGTGGAGAATCTCATACCAAAATTACCATACTTTAGAAGAAAGAACATATTTAAGCATCTTTTTATATTCCTAAAGATATTTTGGTAGAATATTATTAATCAAATATAAGTAATGTCTTTTTCTGAAAATGAAACATGAAAAGACAACATGATTTCTAAAAAAGCAAAACACTTTTCCTACCACCAATAACTAATAATAATCATAATCATCACAATCATGTTAAAAGTGATTAGTAAGCAATAATTGAAGAGAATTCTAATCATGTTCATCTAACTAATACTACTATTCACTACTTTACAAGAGTGATTTCAAATACCTGAATCTATCTGTATGTGGAACCTGAGCTTCAAGATAACCATGGAGTAAACAAGGATCTGAAGGTAGTTGAAGAGTCCTCTTTTTCCAAGCCAAGAACAATACTCTCCATATAACAGACAAAGGACTTCCTTGTGGTTTCTTGAATCTATAAAATGGGGTACCACAAAGCAAAACACCAACTGCAACCACCATTGTTCCTGCTGAAATTCCATATCCCCAACCTCTTCCTATATTGTCTTGAACATAGACCAAGACAATAACCGAGAATAAGGATCCAATACTTATGAAAAAGTAGAATCTGTTGAAGAAAAATATCATATTCTTTTCTTCTTTTGGATCTCTCGTGTCAAATTGATCGGATCCGAACCCAGACACATTGGATTTTATTCCTCCGCCGCCTAGAGCTATTGTGTATAGTGCTGCAAAGAGAAGTGCTAACTGTTTTCCTGAGGCGGGAATGCATTCGTGGTGTTTTCTTCTTACTTCACTGCATGGAGGTGGTATCATGCTAGGAATTGTTGTAGCTAAAGTTAATAAACACACTCCCTATTGCAAGACAATGATTCACAAGAAAAAATAACTAGTTAGTTACTGCCTATGTAACACAGATACTTCAGATTGAATTGTAAGCGTGTCTGGTGTCTAACACGTGACACTGATATATTTAATGTCGCAATTTCCTTAAATTATTAATGGTGTTTACATGTCACATTTGTATTCAGTGTCAGTGTTCATACTTCATGGCGACAGCTAGAGAAGTGTTTGCATGTTATCTGCATGAATTTTGAGTGGCGGTTTGGTTTTCGAGGTGTCAGTTCAATGGTAAGTGAAAGAGTTAAAATTTCATCCAAAAAACAGTTAAAAATTGTTATATCAGTGTCATTTTAATTAATAGTAATTGTGAATTCCACTTAAGATGAGAAAAGGGTGTGCTAGTAAATCCAAAAAGTAAGATTATGCATTATTAATAATAATAATATTCCAAGATTGAAAAATTTACCATTGCTGCTATGGATGCAAATATGACAACAGTAACATATCTGCCAAGCTTTGCATCAGCTAAAAAGCCACCAAGAAGGCCAAGCAAGTTGAGTGTTCCCATAAAATTGGTAACAATGGTAGCGGAAGTAGCTGAATCAAGATGCAAATCTCCAACCAAGTAAGTCACTAAATTCATGGTTATTCCCATGACACATATTCTTTCTGCAAGTTCAGTACCTACATACCCGCGCGCGCACGCAAAGACACACACAATCAGATATATATGTGTATGTTGGAACCAAATTGATATTCAACCTTGACAATTTCTATGGATTGGGAAGAATTACCTAAGATTAGTCCTGCAGCTAACCACCCTCCAGTTTTTGTTTTGTCAACAGGGCGACCTCGAAAATCGACTGCAGCATTATCTTCTGTGCCTTTGTCCTCTCCATTACTTGCAACAAGAACCTATCCAAAACAATACAAAACATTAAGCTTTCAACAAAGCTATAAGGTTTGGAAACTTACTATGATGAAGTGAATATATACCATGTTTTATGTTTTGTTGAAGAGAGTAACTAGAGATAATGATAAAGTGTTTCAGCTCAAAAATACTTGTGGTGAAGGCTGTAGAGGAATTAAAGGTAGAAGAATCAGATTTGAAATGATTTAGAGTTTTTTATAATGATATGCTTTGGCATATAACTATCTTTTAATAGGTCCACTTGTTATGTTATGTGGCCAAAAAATGCTGAATGTACAAAACTGTGTCCCCATGTTTTGGAATTATATAGTCTATGATTGTGTGGTATGGGTTAAATTTTTACTAGCCTTTGAAAGTGAGAGGTTTGTATTCCTAATTTGGATCCTAACTTGCCATCATGAAGTCACAGTCACAGTGAACAAATGATAAAAGATAAGCATCTATGAATGAAAGATCTTCTTTGCGAGTCATGAATGTTTTTGATAAGGTTTATGAAGTAATGATTGTGATTAATAAGTTGAATGAAGGTGCATGGAATCTAAGGTTGGCTTGATTTGGCTTTTCCATTATGGTAGTAGGTATATTTAGGCAGGTTTATTTGTTGAATCACCAAATTTAACTAAGAAGTTCTTATTGAAAAAACTTTGGTCTCTATGTTTTAGAGAAGGCACGAAATTGCGATTAAGGATGAGAACATGACATATGAGTCTGCATGGACCTATATCCTGTCCTATTTAAGTCTGTTATTGTCTCACCTATTCAATATAAGCTTACACTTTTATAAAAGCCTAATTAATTAACTAGGTCAAACCTAAGCAATTAAAAACGTCTATGAGGCCTTATAGGTCGGATCTATATATGCATATTTATTAAAAATAGGATAAATAACATATAAAATGTCGTATTCTAAAAAAAAATTGGACTAAAAACAACATTGTTAGAATACATCGAATAATACAAATTCAAAAGTACTATAAACTGAAAAGAATGAAGCTGCGAACAAACGTACACATCATCCATATTAATAGCATATAACGGCAAAAAACCTACAAATATGACAAAGCCTATAAATATGACAAATTTGAAATGCTCAGAATACCCATGTCTTAGAGTCTGCAGCGTTGATGACGTCATTAATTAAATATGTAATGAGTCGAAACTAATATGTCAATCTAAATCATACAAACACCGCGCCAAGACGGGAAAACAAAATGACGCTGCAATTAGACGAAGACCAACACAACGTCTCACTAAGACAACGAAATCACGAAGAAAAAAATTAAAAATATATGTGAAATCTCTTATTTGAATGAAAAGGAAAGAAAACGGAATTTAGAGTGCAAAATGGATTGTTTGAAAGCCTTAATGTGAAACAAGCTTTTAAAAGGCTTTCAGAAAAGGCCAGATTTTTAAAAAGACCATGTTAAGCCAAAAAAACTCATACTAAGTCATTAGTCAGATTCATACCTTAAAATTTATCATAAACCAGACTCAAGTCTTCTAAGATCAGACTAAACTTATTCTCTCTAATTGCGAATTAGCGTTGATTTAAGGCATAATGAGGTGATAAAGGAACATGTTCATGTTTTGCAAGACAGTCGATTTATTCGGTGTTAATAAGTATCGATATAAAATTCTTTGAAAAATGCTATTTTTACACAAATACCATATTTCAATGTTCACCAATATTATATAATAAGTTATTTAAGAAAAAAATAACGTTTTTTTTATATTAAGGGAGTATGGATACAAAATTATGTGATTAACCAACTTCATAACTTCGTTAACCAATATTTTAAATTTTATTAACCAACATCATAACTACTTAATTAACCAACATTTTACATTGTATTAACCAACTTTGTTTACTGCTAAAAATCATTTTTAATATTTGATCATTTATTAACCACCTTCATCACTTCATTAACCAACTTTTACATTTTATTAACCAACTTTGTTTTACTACTAAAAATTATTTTTAATATTTGGGCGTTTATTAACCAGCTTCATCACTTCATTAACCAATTTTTTACATTTTATTAACCAACTTTAATTTACTACTAAAAGCATTGTTCATGCACTGTTTAAGGACATTGTTCACGTCACTATTTATGTATTGTTCACGACACTGTTCATAAAAATATTTTTTTATTTAAAAAAATATCGTTCACCGTATAAATACGGTGAACAGTGCATGTGGTGTAAGTATTTGATGTAGGAATAGGTGTAAGCATAGCATTGCTGATATTCTTTAATCATTGAAATATGGTAATTTTTCGTACTCGTTGCCTAAACTTTTTTTATCAAAAATTGAAAGAGGATGTGTGAAGTTCTGGCACTTACAATACAGATGTCTTAACACAAACCACAATGTCAGGACAAATGTTATAACATCACCTACTGACAGAAAAATTCTTTTACCAAAATAGAAACTATACAGAATTAAATTACATAAGATAAAAAAACACAATCAATTGTTAACCCAATTCGATGCAACTCACCTAATCTGGGGGCTACCAAGCTAGGAAGAAAATCCACTATAATAGTATTAATTCAAAGCTTAAACAATATCATTTTACAACTTATCACCTAATCACTACTTCTATGCCATTTCTACATAGGAACCTCCTAGATATGAGAACCATCTCTCACTTCCCACAATCACCTCGGTGATAAAACCACGCACAATCCCACTGATTGTATCAAGAACCAAAAAGAAGATTACACTTCCAATAAACAATACTTGGTTTTGTTTAAAAGCTTCAACCAAGAATAATACTCAACTCTTTGCAAGCTCATGAGCGAGAACAATCAGTCTACCTCATTGTATCAGAAGATACATGAGTGACATAAAAAAAAATACAAAGAACTTGAACTACTCTCAAAACCTAAATCTTATTTGCAACCCCATATATTCTTGTTGTGAATGCTTGTTATTCTAAGTTTAGCAAGTCCTTATTTACAGACTCCTGCAGTATGGGCTTGGAGTTGAATCAAACTCAGTATTCTCCTTTTTCAATCAGCTGCAAGATCTTCATAGAATATATGCATTGTCCCAAAAACAACCTTGATTGATTGTGCCTGAATGCAAAAAAAATCATTACTATGGTGCCCCTTCCATATGAAAATACTGCATTTTTAGTAAAATGTTTAAAACCCTACAACCAGGTCAAGTTTATAAAAAATATGTGAAAAGAAAAAACTCAAATTTTATTACATTTCTTCATAAAATTGATAGCATATATTTAGTTAAAGTTGATAGCATACATTTCTTCCCAGATAAAAATATATCATGTGATCACTATTATGCAAAATATATCTAGTTTAAGTATAATTAATTTGATATGTTTCATATAAAATATATATGTTAAATTTATAGTAGTTTGTTTTTAGGATTATTGTTAAATTGTAATTTCTTGTCAAAGTAGGTTGCTCGATAGAAGGAAGATTGTGTCGAAATAGTTTAGGTTGTCGAAGTGTCGAGGCGGGTGAACAAAAGGCTGCACATAAATAATTGAAGAAGAAGAATTATAAAGCTCTCTTTATAATTCATCAATGGTTGAATATAGATAATTTTGAAAAGGTTAGTGATGTAGAATCTACAAAAGAAGCTTGAGAGATTCTTGAAAAGTCTTTTGGAGGTGCAGAAAAGGTGAAAGAGGTATGGTTACAAACTCACAAAAGAGCGTATGAATTGCTTCAGATGGAAGAAAGTGAAGGCATAACTGATTTCTTCACTAGGGTTACGAAACTGGTGAATCAAATCAAGGTATGTGGAGAAGTGTTGACATCAAGATCAATTGGTGCAAAGATCTTGAGTTCATTGGCTCCTAAGTTCGACCACATAGTGGTAGCCATAGAAGAATCTAAAGATTTGTCGAAATTGACTAAAGAAGAGCTTCAAGGGGACGCTTGAATCTCATGAACAAAGAAATATATCGAAGACTTCAAAGGTGATCTTAGCAAGAAATTTGAAATGTATGATCTGGGTGACATTTCATATTTCCTTAGCATCGAATTCTACAAGAGTAGTAGAGGCTTGATGATGCATCAAAGAAGGTATGCAAGTAATATTCTCAAGAGATTTAAGATGAAAGAATGCAACTCGACTTCGACACCTGCAGAACCAAGATTGCAACTGTCGAAAGAATCAGATGAAGATGATGTCAATCCAACCCAGTACAAAAGACTTATTGGGTCATTGAGATACATTTGTCACACAAGGCCTGACTTAGCATACAGTGTGGCTATGGTGAGTAGATTCATGCAAAAGCCAAAGATATCACATCTAGTCGCGACGGAGAGGATACTAAGGTATCTGAAAGGAACTCTCTACTATGGCATTTTGTTTCCCGCAATTGATGAGGGAAAATAATGTAAACTAGTGGGTTACACTGACTCAAGTTGGTTCAATGATGCTGAGGATAAAAAATCCACAACTGGTTATGTGTTTATGCTAGGTGGAGCACCAATTGTTTGGAGTTCGAGAAAAGAACCAGTAGTGGCACTATCGTCATGTGAAGCAGAGTACATAGTTTCTTCCCTTTGTGCATGTCAAGCAACATGGATGGTGAATCTGGTCGAAGATATTATAGCAGAAGATCATGGAGCAATTACCATGAAGATCGACACCATGTCAGCTATCAATCTGGTGAAGAACCTGATAGCACATGGTCGAAGCAAGCACATCAAAATGAAGTTTCATTATCTTCGAGAGCAGGTAGTTAAAAGGAAGATGAATCTGAAACACTACAGAACTAAGAATCAAATTGCAAATATCATGACGAAGGGTGTGCAGGTTGTAGCAACCTGCCTAAAAATTTTACTTAGAGAGCCGCCACCTATTCTAAAGGGCGAATAGGAAACCTTACGTAGTTAAGAGATCAGGGTAAGATACTATATTCAGGTCGAGGGAAGGTGTTAGGCACCCTCAACCCTTCCCTATTGGCTTTGAATCTAAGGTAAAGGTTTGTGGCTAAAATTATTGAGGTTTATAGCTAAGGAAGTGAATAGGGGGGAAATTGAGATTTTGAGGAAGGGGACTCGCCTTGTTGCCAAGTGCCTACGTATCTCCTTAGGGAGAATCAGAGTCAACGTAGTTCGGGAAACGGGTTGTACGCCCTAGAATTGATTATAGAGATTGACCTTGTTTTGAAATTGTTTTGAGGCTTTTTGAATTGCCTATCGCAGTTTGAATTTGATTTGAAAGGGCATTTTGAGTTGCCTAGGATAAAAATCCTGTAGTATCGTGGTTTAGTGTATTTTTGATGTTTCGGGCGTACAACCCTGATTTGGCACAATTAACCGCAATGATCAATAGGTTTGATCACCATAGTTAAAAGATTAGGATTTTGCACCATTATCAATTCAAATCGATTGATTCGGTTATCACTAATAATGAATTAATGTATTTTAATTATTAATTTGAATTTATCGTTACCCCTCATAATCGATAGATTCGATTATAAATAATAACGAATTGATATTGGGAAATATGCTAATCTTCATAACCAATAAGATGGTTAAAACCATTTAGCAAAATAATGTGTCTTTTAATTTATAGGATTTGATTAATTACATTAATCGATTATTAATCATAGCGACCAATAGATTTAGTCGGAACGAATAATAAATTAAATCCTAATATTCTTGGCCACGTGGCCAATGGGATTGGGCGAACCCTAATACTTACACCTTTATAGGGATTTTTGTGATTTATAATGGTTAAAAATAATTAAATAAATTAAATCGACATAATCGAAATAATCGAGAAAAATCCTACCCTAGTCATTAACCTAATCCTAATTTAATTTTTAATCCTAATTAAATAAAATAATTAAATAATTACAATTACTTAATATCTAATCTAAATAAATAAATAATAGAATAAAAAAAATAATATAGAAAACCTGGCTATCATCCAGTGTAACAGCCCTGTGAAAGTCCATGGTAGAGGTGAACCTCTTGAGCGTTGGATCTCCCACTGACTGGATCTAAAGGCTACTGGTGGAGGTTGTATGGTGGTCTTCAGGTGAATGATACGCCTAGGATCTGCAGACTTTGTTAATGCAAAATAAAGGAAAATAACATGTTGCCTGCGGGGATCGAACCCCCGTTTGGACTGTGATAAACATATGCCTTTACCATCCGCTCCACGTTCGCTTGGTGTTAACAAATAGAAACACATCGTACATAAACGTTCAAACGACGTGAATGCTGTTTTTAAAAAAATCAGCACGCACAGTATCATCTCCTTCATGTTTTTTCCTGAAAAATAGAAGACCTTTGGCAACGGTTTATGTATGTTGCCATAACCCCTGTAATTTTGAATCTCACAAAAGACAACAAATAAATACATTCCAAAGACATGAATCGATTGTAAATTATCATCCGAACACGATGGTACCATTAATTCGGGCTAATTTCACCTCTATGGAAAAATCCCAATTTAGAGCTTTTAATCCCTAACAATGGTGTTCTTCAGAAGCTGCACTTAAAATCAAATTAAAGTGTCCGGAAACAATCTACACGTCCCTGTGAACTAAAATCCGGTATCAAATCATATTCATAATGCTTAAATTGTAACAATTGAAATAGCAAAAAAAAAAGTCTAAACCGAGGCAACGGTGAACGCGATTCCAGGTGTTCTGGACGACGGGGATTATGGCAACACATTCAGAGTCCTTCGGTGAACCTGTTTATATGCCTTGTGTGGTCTCAATCGAGTCAATGCTTCATCCCCATCTCCCCTTCTGTTTACGGTTTTTTACAGACTTTTCACAAGGTCTTAATGTAAAAAATTCGCCCCTGCCGCGGCCAATCCTCCCCTTGTTGTTAGAAAAATATTTTCTTTTATATTGGTTACTTAGGTTTTTTTTCTAATGGGCTTATATTCTAATTACTCTTTTTTTTTTAGCCCAAATAAATTACTATCCCATTAATCAATGGTATATTATAACAATAATAATTAAAAATAATTATAATAATCTTAGTAATAATATTATTAGAACCACTATTAATTAATAATAGTTGGTTATAATAATAAAATGATTAAACTAATTATAAATAATAAACCATATGAATAATTCGTGAGAAAGGACTAAAAAACCTCAAGAAGACGGAATAGATGAGCTAGATGACTGAGCTCAAGCATTTTCTGATTTTAACCCCCATTTTGACTCAGGATATCTTATAAGAACGCAGGTTTGACAATAGGGATGTCAAACCCCATGATTCTTAATTTTGATCCTTGATGAATTAAAAGACATGAAATGACCGGGCAAATTTTGGGGTATGACAGCTGCCCCTGTTCAATCTTCTTAAACCTGAAGAGTCAGATAGGCACGTCTGCCTATCGTGATCTAAAGGTAGAAGATGATTGGACACTGAAATGCCCTGAAATTTGCCTTTGTTGGGAAAGAATTCCGTGGGAGATGGGCTTACAGATGCCACCCAAGGTAAATACCATTTTTTAGGATGCGAAGCAACTGCTTTTTTTTTTTTTAAGAAACCACTGTGTTTTGATCGGAGCATAGCCTGAAAGAGGCAACCTGAATTTTATGCAATGGTATGATGCATGCGATGTATGATGCAATGAGCTTCTCAAAATAAATGAGAGCGATGTATGTATATGCATTATGTATGAATGAAATATATTAGTTGGATGACGCATGATCGTTAGTTGAAGTTAGTAACTTTGGAAAAGAAAAATGTAACCTTGCTTGAAATTTTGAATAAGATCACTGCCGAGGGACTAACGTGACAAGACATAACTTACTGCTGCTCAGGGACTAACGCAATAAGTCATGGTTGGGGTTGAAATTGGAATTGAAAGTGTCCTTATCACTGCCAAGGGACTAATGTGACAAGACGTAACGCGATAGGTTACGATTTGGATTGAAATTGAAGGTGCCATTATCACTGCCAAGGGACTAACGTGATAAGACGTAACGCGAGGGTTACGATTTGAACTTGAAATTGAAGGTGCCATTATCACTGCCAAGGGACTAACGTGATAAGACGTAACGCGAGGGTTACGATTTGAACTTGAAATTGCCGTTATCACTGCCGTGATAAGACGTAACGCGAGGGTTACGATTTGAACTTGAAATTGCCGTTATCACTGCCGTGATAAGACGTAACGCGAGGGTTACGATTTGAACTTGAAATTGCCGTTATCACTGCCGTGATAAGACGTAACGCGAGGGTTACGATTTGGTTTGAAATTGCCGTTATCACTGCCGTGATAAGACGTAACGCGAGGGTTACGATTTGGTTTGAAATTGCCGTTATCACTGCCGTGATAAGACGTAACGCGAGGGTTACGATTTGGTTTGAAATTGCCGTTATCACTGCCGTGATAAGACGTAACGCGGGGGTTACGATTTGGTTTGAAATTGCCGTTATCACTGCCGTGATAAGACGTAACGCGAGGGTTACGATTTGGTTTGAAATTGCCGTTATCACTGCCGTGATAAGACGTAACGCGAGGGTTACGATTTGGTTTGAAATTGCCGTTATCACTGCCGTGATAAGACGTAACGCGAGGGTTACGATTTGGTTTGAAATTGCCGTTATCACTGCCGTGATAAGACGTAACGCGAGGGTTACGATTTGGTTTGGAATTGCCGTTATCACTGCCGTGATAAGACGTAACGCGAGGGTTACGATTTGGTTGGAAATTGTCATTGAAATTGGAATAGGATTTGAAATTGGAATTGAAATGGGATTTGAAAGCTGGGGTTTGGAATTGGAAATTTGGAATAGGAATTGAAATAGGATTTAGAAATAGGATATGAAATAGGATTCGAAAGATGGGAGTTGGGAATAGGATGAGGAATCAGTTTGGAATAGGAATTGGAATAGGAATTGAAATAGGAATTGGACTAGGAACTTGAATAGGATTTGAAATAGGATTTGAAATAGGATTTGGATTCGTACATGAAAATTGGACCTCTGTGATATGCAGTATGTGAATATGTTAGATGATATGTATATGCTAATGCGTATGTATATGTTTTATGAAATGTTCAACAGGGTTGCTATCATCGGTAAGGTTACCGGGAAGCAGGTGGACAATGTAGCTTAGCACCAGAGTTCTGAATTGGATGTTTCGATGCATGGGATAATGCTTATGCTTATGCATATGTTGATTGATGTAACGAGTGGAACAAAATAATGTCTTCTATAAGACTACCTGAAAAGGTTGGAAGAAATGTCTTAAAAGACTACCTAAAAAGGTTCTTGGAAAGGATAATGGATGTCTTTAGAAAAGACTACTTAGGAAGGTTCGTAGAATGTCTTAAAGAAGACTACCTGTAGGAAGAGAATGTCTTAAAGAAGACTGCCTAAAAAGGATTCTTGGAACGTCTTAAAGAAGACTACCTGAAGAGGTTCTTAGGAAAGAATGTCTTAAAGAAGACTACCTAAAAAGGTTATCGGAAATGATCATAGGATTTGTCTTAAAGAAGACTACCTAAAAAGGTGTGGTGTAATGTAACAGCCATTGTATGTAATGCATGAGTTATATGTACTTGCATGGTACTCGAATGATATGTTGTTGATAACCAAAGCGTATGCGAGATGTTGTGAGGTTGTTGGATAAGGTAGGGTGTGATGCTAGCGCGATTTCCCAATACCTGTTTTGTTCGAATTTTGAAGATTGTAGTTAGGAGGAAGATTTGTTCGAAGCTGCAGAATATGAAAGTGTCTTTTGTTGTGCGCTTTATGGATTTAGTATCCATTGCCCCATTATTTTAGTGGAAGAAGATGCTTATGAGGGAAATGCCCCAGGAAATAACCTTGTCATATGCTTCGACGTTTAGATTGAAGGGTATGCCCTTGACTTCCCAGATATGGAGGGTTACCCATAGTGTTATATCCTTTTGAATTTGAATTCTTCCCATGTTTGACATGCCCCTGATTGAGATTGCTTCGAGATGTAACCCAAGTCAATTGAACCTTAGGAAGAATGCCCCTAGTTAATAGGATGTTTGGTTGTATGCCTCTGTTTAGGAAAACCCTCTAGACGTGGTTTCCCCATTCAAGAGTCTTTATCAGAAATGATCACCTTTATGCTAAGTGTATATTCGTAGACGGTGTTGTACCTTTTGAGAAGTAACTTCAATGTAATGCAAATGCAAGTTTTGAAATCGAGGTTCGTTATGAATTAAGGTTGAATGATTAGAAATGAATGCTTGAAGAAGCGTAGTGATTAGAAATAGTGTTAACAAACATAGGAGTCAGTATAACAAATCCTGCTTAATATGCTTTCGTAGTTAACCTTGCCTCAATTAGGACTTTTGAATGTTGTATCTTGGCCTGGTTCACGATTTTAAGAAACAATGGATATAAGGCTCAAAATTTATTTAGCCCACCCCTTTCTCCTTGATGTTCTCCCAGTCCTAAAATTCGCTTAATCCAATGGATGTGCTTTGTTTGTAAGAGAATCAGTTTTGATGTTGCGCGGAGGCCTTAGTAGAGATCCAAGCACTGAAAAATGTTGTAAAGATCCAAGCGTTTATGAGAAGCTGTGGCAGTCACAAGATTATCCTTTGTATTTCGCCTTTGTTTTTATCCCTTATTTTTGCATGAGCTAATTCTTTTGAATTTGACCCATCGGGATGCCCCAATTTTGCCTAAGTCTTTTTGTTTCCTTTTATGGAATTTTCATTTTGACTTAGCGGGCGTTTTTTATTCTTGAAAGCTCCTTTTGAGATTGATTCTTGGATATTGCATGTTGTGACCGCTATGTTGATTTTGATTTGTAAGCTTCGCCTTTGATACCTCCTCGATCTTGAATGATGTAATGAGGAAGAAGAGTTTGTGAATATTATCTCCATTGCTTCCTCAATCTTAGATGAATGCGAGGAAGAAGATATGCTTGAACCTTTGCTTTGCTCGATCCTTATGCTTGAACCCTTGCTTGGCTTGATTGATTCTCTTGACAACCAAAATACACCATTGAATTAATTGAAATCTACCCTGCCCCTGGTTAAAATCAAGGTTTTTTTTTTTGAAAAGTAGAAACAAAACTCCAACTCCTGGCTCGAGGGGGTAACAAGGGATTAACATCCTTATATCTCCACTGTTTGGGAAATGAAACAATGCCTGTACATCCTCGGCTCGGTCTTACTTTGAAAGCATATGTTTAGCTGGACTTAGTTATTTGTATTCGTCATTCTCCCTCAAGTTTGTTAATACTCTTAGATTTGAAATTGAAAATAGAATAGAAGCGTACGAGTGGAAAGTCGTAGTAATGCAAGAGCGGAGCGAAAGAATTGATTTCAAAACATGCATGATTATTGTATTGAATTACTATTCGAAAAGTACAACGTTTTACATCAAATAGCGTTTTGTGATCGTAGGAAATACAACTAGAAAGATACACCTATTAATCCTAAGGGCAATCTCCTTTGTGAATCCGTCGACTTTGTTTTACTCCTTAGTTCGTGGACTTGTAGAAGTAACGGGTAACCTCGAATTCTTTTTGGGCACGTCAAACCTGTCGGAAGTAATTGTAAGCGATGGGTTTTCGTCGTATCGGAACTTCATGAGTTTCCTTTGACTGAACCTCTTTTGCCTTTCCCAAGGATAGCATCACCTATAACCCCTTTTCCTTTGGTGTGGGGTCGACATACGTCGCATTCCCTCCATTGTAGTCATGCATCTTTGCTTAGGGTATTGCCCTAGTTGGACTGACCCTTGCCCCAGGTTATCGTAGAGCGTCCTTGAAAGTTTGATATGTTCTAAGATGAACCCCTTTATGACTAGATACATCTTGAGTGTATCTATGAGGGAACTCTTTGTTGAACTGATCCTTGCTCGATGAAAACCTTTATTGTATTCATAATCCTGTTATGACAAGGCATGGACATGCAGTTGGCATGGTGAAAGACATCCTCTTTTTTTTGTTTCTTAGTAAGACTAAGATCTTTTATTCTCCTTGCTCCATAGTCTACGATCCTTTGATTTTTTTTTGAGTTTCGGGAAACCGGCTAGCACGGTTGGTATGGATGCGGGCAAAGATAGAAAATGCAAATGAGAGTGTATGAATGCATGAAAATGCAAATGCACGCGTAAGTGAGAGACTCCTTGTATTGTAACTCCGTGTATGCAATGCAGACGTGTAACATATGATCCTAGGGATAGCCTTAGAGGCGACATTAGACCCTCTTGGAATCTTTGCAGGATAAATGTTATGACACGCTAAAGGAAATCCCTCGGATTCGAGAGTATGCAGAAGATGACGGCTAGTGACCGTTCAAGATAGTCACTAAATCTCATGGCCATCGAGAGGCCAATCAACGTGTACCAATGAATTTGTCCCTCGTGGGAAGGTTCTCTATGCGAAACACAACCTATCTAAGGACGATATGGACGAAGGGAAATCCCTACAGGCTAGGGATGTGATGTGTAAACGGAGATCCCAAACTCTACAAGTTAGAGGGTGCGCGGGAATAAGCATGGAGTGACCGTTCAGGACACTCACTAGATTTCATAGCCATCGGGAGGCCAATCGAACGCATGCTAGTGAAGTTGTCCTTCAGGGAAGGACGCGTCATTGTGGAAACACGTGGATGTAACAGAAAATCCCTGTATGCTAGGGAGTACGTAGTAGCAAGCACGGGGTGACCGTTCGAGACAGTCACTGAATCGCATGGCCATTGAGAGGCCAATTGACGTATGCTAACGAAGGTGTCCTTCGTGGGAAGGACACATTTTTTGGGGTTAGAATCCCTATAGGCTAGGGAATGCGCAGATGTAGGCACGGAGTGACTGTTCATGACAGTCACTTAGTCTCATGGCCATCAAGAAGCCAATCGACGTGCGTACACGAAGATGTCCTTCGTGGGAAAGACATGGTCTTGCAAGCATATGAGGATATAAGAGTAAAATCCCCACAGGCTAGGGGATGCATAGATGGTGATGTCCTTCGTGGGAAAGACATGGTCTTTAGAAATTTGAGTCCCTACAGGCTAGGGACCATTTAGGAATACCTGCAAAATCGCAACGCATAGATATTCGAAGTATATATTGCAAACAAATAATAAGCACAAAAGTCCTAGGTTCATAGGTCCGACGTAGGGGGCTCTAGGGAGCCAACCTTTTTATGGGAGTGTTCTAGAAGGTCTCATGGGGTCGTTCGTAGCCTCCAAGACTTTTGTCTCTTCGGATTTTAGAACAACTCATTTTATCCATGAGGTTCGAATTTTTGGGTAGGTTCCCGGAGAGATCAGCTAAGTATCCAGTCCAGCCCTCCACAAAGTCAAGCTTCGTTTCGGACCTTTCCAAATACCTAACCCACTCCGAGTGGAGTTATCAGTGAGACTCGTAAGGCGATTCATGTCCCCTTTTGGTCTCAAAGTTAACTCCCACACTTAAGGTTTAACAACAATTTTATATAACCCAACAGATATAGTAGGAAAAAATATATTCATTTAAATAAATATATAATTAAATTGCAGTAATGAAATTGCAGAGGAAAATAAATAAATAAAATTTAAATATTTACTAACCTTGAAATCCGGCCGCTTACAATTTAAACAAGAATGCAATGCACACCCAATATTTAAACAAACAGTCATTATTTAAATAGCCAGGTATTTAATAATTGATGTAAAAAGTGAAATTTTAAATAAATAAATAAAATAAAAATTTTAAATATTAAAAATAACCCTAATTTTGGCCAATTAGCCAAACCCTGAAAAAAGTTTGCCACAAACCTAAATGTTTCGCCAAAAACCTAAACCCTGCTAAAACCTATAGGAGCATAGTAATTCACCATTAAGTGTGTCCCCAGCAGAGTCGCCAGCTGTAGCAACCTGCCTAAAAATTTTACTTAGAGAGCCGCCACCTATTCTAAAGGGCGAATAGGAAACCTTACGTAGTTAAGAGATCAGGGTAAGATACTATATTCAGGTCGAGGGAAGGTGTTAGGCACCCTCAACCCTTCCCTATTGGCTTTGAATCTAAGGTAAAGGTTTGTGGCTAAAATTATTGAGGTTTATAGCTAAGGAAGTGAATAGGGGGGAAATTGAGATTTTGAGGAAGGGGACTCGCCTTGTTGCCAAGTGCCTACGTATCTCCTTAGGGAGAATCAGAGTCAACGTAGTTCGGGAAACGGGTTGTACGCCCTAGAATTGATTATAGAGATTGACCTTGTTTTGAAATTGTTTTGAGGCTTTTTGAATTGCCTATCGCAGTTTGAATTTGATTTGAAAGGGCATTTTGAGTTGCCTAGGATAAAAATCCTGTAGTATCGTGGTTTAGTGTATTTTTGATGTTTCGGGCGTACAACCCTGATTTGGCACAATTAACCGCAATGATCAATAGGTTTGATCACCATAGTTAAAAGATTAGGATTTTGCACCATTATCAATTCAAATCGATTGATTCGGTTATCACTAATAATGAATTAATGTATTTTAATTATTAATTTGAATTTATCGTTACCCCTCATAATCGATAGATTCGATTATAAATAATAACGAATTGATATTGGGAAATATGCTAATCTTCATAACCAATAAGATGGTTAAAACCATTTAGCAAAATAATGTGTCTTTTAATTTATAGGATTTGATTAATTACATTAATCGATTATTAATCATAGCGACCAATAGATTTAGTCGGAACGAATAATAAATTAAATCCTAATATTCTTGGCCACGTGGCCAATGGGATTGGGCGAACCCTAATACTTACACCTTTATAGGGATTTTTGTGATTTATAATGGTTAAAAATAATTAAATAAATTAAATCGACATAATCGAAATAATCGAGAAAAATCCTACCCTAGTCATTAACCTAATCCTAATTTAATTTTTAATCCTAATTAAATAAAATAATTAAATAATTACAATTACTTAATATCTAATCTAAATAAATAAATAATAGAATAAAAAAAATAATATAGAAAACCTGGCTATCATCCAGTGTAACAGCCCTGTGAAAGTCCATGGTAGAGGTGAACCTCTTGAGCGTTGGATCTCCCACTGACTGGATCTAAAGGCTACTGGTGGAGGTTGTATGGTGGTCTTCAGGTGAATGATACGCCTAGGATCTGCAGACTTTGTTAATGCAAAATAAAGGAAAATAACATGTTGCCTGCGGGGATCGAACCCCCGTTTGGACTGTGATAAACATATGCCTTTACCATCCGCTCCACGTTCGCTTGGTGTTAACAAATAGAAACACATCGTACATAAACGTTCAAACGACGTGAATGCTGTTTTTAAAAAAATCAGCACGCACAGTATCATCTCCTTCATGTTTTTTCCTGAAAAATAGAAGACCTTTGGCAACGGTTTATGTATGTTGCCATAACCCCTGTAATTTTGAATCTCACAAAAGACAACAAATAAATACATTCCAAAGACATGAATCGATTGTAAATTATCATCCGAACACGATGGTACCATTAATTCGGGCTAATTTCACCTCTATGGAAAAATCCCAATTTAGAGCTTTTAATCCCTAACAATGGTGTTCTTCAGAAGCTGCACTTAAAATCAAATTAAAGTGTCCGGAAACAATCTACACGTCCCTGTGAACTAAAATCCGGTATCAAATCATATTCATAATGCTTAAATTGTAACAATTGAAATAGCAAAAAAAAAAGTCTAAACCGAGGCAACGGTGAACGCGATTCCAGGTGTTCTGGACGACGGGGATTATGGCAACACATTCAGAGTCCTTCGGTGAACCTGTTTATATGCCTTGTGTGGTCTCAATCGAGTCAATGCTTCATCCCCATCTCCCTTCTGTTTACGGTTTTTTACAGACTTTTCACAAGGTCTTAATGTAAAAAATTCGCCCCTGCCGCGGCCAATCCTCCCCTTGTTGTTAGAAAAATATTTTCTTTTATATTGGTTACTTAGGTTTTTTTTCTAATGGGCTTATATTCTAATTACTCTTTTTTTTTTAGCCCAAATAAATTACTATCCCATTAATCAATGGTATATTATAACAATAATAATTAAAAATAATTATAATAATCTTAGTAATAATATTATTAGAACCACTATTAATTAATAATAGTTGGTTATAATAATAAAATGATTAAACTAATTATAAATAATAAACCATATGAATAATTCGTGAGAAAGGACTAAAAAACCTCAAGAAGACGGAATAGATGAGCTAGATGACTGAGCTCAAGCATTTTCTGATTTTAACCCCCATTTTGACTCAGGATATCTTATAAGAACGCAGGTTTGACAATAGGGATGTCAAACCCCATGATTCTTAATTTTGATCCTTGATGAATTAAAAGACATGAAATGACCGGGCAAATTTTGGGGTATGACACAGGTCGAAGTATTCAGAAGACTAAGAGCTACGATGAATGTAGATAGTTTAGACACAATGAATTAGGTGGTATGTTAAATTGTAATTCCTTGTGTCGAAGCAGGTTGCTCGACAGAAGGAAGGTTGTGTTGAAATAGTCTAGGTTGTCAAAATGTCGAAGCAGTTAGCTTCACACTATATTTCGACTTGAGTCTAAAATAGGTATTTTGAGCTTTTATGTTTTAGACTTTGCCTTAGGAAGAAAGTAAACCTAAAACTATAAATAGAGGAAGTAACCCCTAATTTTTAATACAACTTGTATTCAACGAATTTGGAGTTGCAAGTGAATAAACGATTTTCCACAGTTTGTGGGCAGAGAAAAATTCTGCAGAAAATCATCTTATTCTTCTCTTTTATTTTCGTAAACGTTAATCCTTTACTTCCCAAATTTTCAAAAATATGTCTACCAAATAAAATGGAAACTATAGGAAACTTAAAGAAAGCTTGAATCGTTTTTGCATGTAATCGTCAAAATCAAGAAAAGAAGAATATGTAACTTTTATTATGAAAGGGGAAAGAATTGTTCTTAAATTGTAGTAATTAGTTTGCTTGCACATGGCAATAGTGGCTTCATCTTTTATAAAAATAGATAAGCAACATTAAACAAGTAAAGAATTAGAGAATCAATTATAATATTATAAATATATAGGAGTAATAAACATTGCACACAATACTATGATACTATTACTTCCGATACATCAAGCAAGGGAAAGCATATTTGCAGAGCTAATTTTAAATACAATATGTTAGTTTACCTTTACATCTTCTCCTTCCTTACTCTATATTTTCTGCATATCTTTATTTGACTATATTTAGACTGAATGTTTTGTTTGCATAGTATTGCTATTTTATATTTACTTCGTTTTTCTGTTAGCACATATTCTATTAATTATATAGTATTTTTCTGATTACATGGGTTGATTACACTTATTGTAAATGGGCTGCTTATACTCATTTTTCTCAATACCAAGCCATACTACCGAAGATATTTGTATACCTTTATTAAATTGTTTTTTTTAAGCTAGCAATCTTTATTATAATTATTATTAAAAAATATTTATGATTAGCTATTTGATATTAAATATATTTATAATAGAGATGACAAACAGATATACTAACTTGTTTAAATTTATTTGTAAAAATTTACAAAAAATTTAAATAAAATAATTAAGACAGACATAGTTTTGAAAGTACGCTAAAACTTTGGTCCGTTTCAAAAATAAAAAATCAAAGCAGAACCGTTTGCAAGCATTGCACTTTTTAAACATTAAAAAGTGTTAATACTGCAAAAATTAAATAAATGAAAAAAGAACATAGCAAACACTAGAGAATGCATACTTTAAAAAAAATATACAGATGTCAAATTTATAGATGCACCGCCTCAACTTGAATTCAAGTCTAATTTCAATACTCATTCATTTCTTATATTACCTAGCTGTAAACTTACCCTATTAATAATCATTATAGTCATTAGAGAGAATATTTTTTTACATAATTATTAGTACATACTTGCAATAATGCATTCATAATATATGTCAACTTTTATTCTAACTAACTGTGAAGCTTAATTCTCTTACAATTTATTTAACATAATAAATCAATTAGATATTACTCATTTAACATATATATAAATTATCCATTTAATATATTTTCATTAGAAAATAATATAAACTACAACTAAGAAATCAAACTCATATAATCTCATTGAATTGAGAACAAACTTATTATTAGTTCGAAGTTTGTCGTATTTATAAAATCAAAAAGTAACATTCATTTGTGTTATTTGGACCAAACATAAGCACATGTCTTAGGACAGTCAGTTCAATCATGCGGTCTGATTTTGATTTATTTGTTATTAGACTCTCTTTTTAATAGTTTTTTTATTACTCACTTTTATTGGTTGAAACAGTCTCATATTTTGAAATAAAATCTCATATATATTTCACTCAAGCATCCTCTTTTCTTGATCACTTTCAGCATAAATGTCTTCCAGATAAACTTATTTAAACTTCTTGTTAAATTGCAATCTGTTAATATTCGGTACAAATAACACTTAAATTTTAACCTAATTAATTTTTGTTTATCCATTTGTTTTCTTATATTTAACACTGGATGAAGTATATAATTTCTCGTGTCATTTTGCTAAACTCCTAACATAAGTTGTAATTACAGGGTGTTCTCGATTGGGACTAGATTCTCTCCGGTCTGATTTTCACTAGAGAGAGAGAGAGAGCAGTTGTCATTGAAATTTTCTCTTTCTTTAATTTTTGATAATTTTAACTAGCCAAGATTCCACTGTATTTACATTTCATGGAAGACCAAGTCCGAATGATCCAGACTGCTCTCTATAATTTTCCGCCGGTAGATAAAAGTGATTTCTTTGAAAAGACAATTAAATGTGATTTCTTGAAAAAGACAGAACGTGTAAGTCAAGAAACTGATATTGAAAGTGAACCATCTGAAGTGACTGACATCCTTCCAAGATGTTGCGAGAATGAGAATCAAACTGAATTGCTTAGCGAGGTATACAAAGCTGGTTCAACGAGATTGTTGAATTCCTCTCCTTTAGCAGAAATTAGGACACCTATGAAGAAAAACACTATGTTGCATATTGCAGCTTGGTATGGCAATGATGAAATTGTGACCATTGTAATTGAACGTGCTCCAAAACTTTTGTTCACATTTAACACAAACAATGATAGTGTCTTACATGTTGCTGCAAGAGGTGGACACATCTCAACAGTTGAAAAGCTATTAGCAAGTTATGCTAATGAGGAACGTCCTGATATAAAAATGGCATGGTCAGAATACACTCAAAAGTTGTATGAAATAGGAAAATATAATGAAAAGGTAATTATGGGGAATCTATTAGAATTTATTAAACTGAAGAATGTTGAAGGAAACACTATGTTACATGAGGCAATGTTGTGTCGTGACAAGAGCATTGGAAGGGATAAAATTTTCAAAATTTTCAAAACCCAAGATAGTTCGGAAAATCCATTGTCGATTTATTGTCATGAATATGCATTAGATCTTGTTAACCATGCAAAGCAATCAGTACTTTACCTTGCAGTTAAAAATGGGGACAACGATGCGGTCAAATTAATATTGGACAATTGCCCAAAGGATGAAGCTAAGCCAAAGGGGCTATCACCCATTGTAGCAGCAATCATGATGCGGAATCAAGGTAATCAAATATTGTACTTGATATTAATTGTTGCTAAGATACCTATAAAAAATGCATGCATCTTTAGGTCTTGTATCTTTTTTAATGTGGAACTTAAGTTTGTTTCAATATCTAGGGACCTTAAGCAATGTCATAACTGATAATATTGATGTTTATATATGTGATTAGAAATGATGAAGATCATATTAGAAAACAAGCCAACTTGGATCCATTCAAGGGACAAACATACAAGGCTTCCTCTTCATTATGCTGCATTTATAGGTTACCGTGAAGGTGTTGATTTATTACTTGGAAAATGTAAATGTTGCACCATCAAAAGGGACAAATATGGTTATTTTCCAATTCATCTAGCATCTTATAGAGGACATGTGGAAGTAGTGAAGAAGTTGTTAGAAATAGAATATTGTCCTTATCCAACAGAGATGCTTGACACTCTTCATGAGCATAATATTTTTCACATGGCAGCGAAAAAGGGAAACCATGAGGTTATACGCTACCTACTACAAAGTGATCAAATTGGTGAACTTGATAAGATTTATATGATAAATCAAAAGGATAAAGAAGGAAATACACCTTTACATCTGGCTGCAAAATCGTGTCATCCCAAAACAGTTTTTTACTTAACTTGGGATGAAAGAGTGGACTATGGTCTGGTTAACCAAAAAAAGCAAACAGCTTTTGAAGTTGTTAATGAAATTTCCCAACTTGATAGTTCATCCACTAGACAGGTAAGTAGTATTGTTATATGCTCACAAAATTATAACATACAATCATAGTAATCAAATTTTAGTTAATGATTCTCAATATGTGTAAGGGTTAGAATACTTTGTCTTAGTGTTTCTTTTGTGAGTCAAAAATTGATTATAATACAACAACAAATTTTCTAATAGCAAATTTTAATACTTTGTAAAGTTTTTTTTTATGATACTATGAAATAAAATGCAAATTAAGGTGTACTGTTTTGCATATTAATATTGCATTTTTTGTTTTTAACAGAAAAAACCATAAGCTTAATACTCTAGGTATTGTTCCTATTATTTAATCTATGAAACTGTTGTAACTATCTAAACAATTTCATTTTAATGTTTGCAGCAACTTACACTCACTGCATTAAATTCTGCTGGCGCAAAACCAAATTTTGAAAGAAGACAAAGTGACTCAAGCTCATCAAAATCGGAGGAGTCGAATGAAAGTAAATGGAAGTGGCGTAAGGTTTACTCGAAATCATACGAGATTAGTCCGAATGACAGTGAGTTGAAGTGGCATGAGGTTGACTCAAAATCAAATGAGACTGGCTCGAATGAAAGTGAGTGGAAGTGGCATGAGGTTGGCTCGAAATCAAATGAGACTGGCTTGAAGTCAAGTAAAAGTGACTCGAAATCAAATGAGACTGGCTCCGAGTCAAGTAAAAGTGGCTCGAAGTCGAATGAAAGTAAAGAAAATTTCAACAATACTGCACAATATTTTTTTTTGACAGGCTCCGACACCCAATATAAAGATAGGGTACAGACACTCATATTGGTTTCAACCCTCATAATCACTGCTTCGGTAGCAGCTTGTTTTGCTGTTCCAGGTGAAGCAGAAGGAAAAGCACACAACCTATATCATGCAATGTTCCATTTTTTCATCTTCTTCATCACAATATCATTGTTCAGTTCCATTAGTGCTACTATCATACTCTTTTGGGCAACACTTGGATTGACTAAATTGGTGACTTTCACTCTCAAGATTGTTATGCCACTTCTTGGAATCGCTCTTATTTCACTAACTTTGGCTTTCATGGCTGGTCTCTACACTGTTATCAGTCAACTTAGTTGGTTGGCCAATCTCTTTTTGGTTATGGCAGTGATTTTTGTTGTGCTTGTGATTTTGTTATACATCGTCCTTTTCCTCCCATCAGCATCAACTAGAAAGTCCATGCGATACATCTCCTACTACCCTTTTCTTTTTCTAGCATGGCTCGCAGAATAAATTGGTGGGAACTCCACATTCAATTAAATAAATCCCACTAATTTTATGTTCCTCTTGTGACCCAATATCAATAAATACCTAATATTAAGAGTATTGTATACATGTACTTTGTTTCTATCTATTTCTATAAATTACACTTTGTATTTATGATAATGATTAATATATTTATGCATAACAAAGACAGTTTGGTAAAAAAAGTTAATTAGTCTTTTCTTAATTTGTATCCCCTCCTCCTTCTAGAATAAAATATTAGCATAATAAAACTAAATTATACATATTAATATAGGTAATTAATCAAATTTAATATGTTCACTTTCAAAAAAATAAAGCTAGTTGCCTAAGTTATCCTTAAAGATTAATAAATTGGGTAATTGGAAATTACAAAAACAAATAAATGAGGGATCGTTTATAAATAGTCATTAAATAGGAGATAATTTGATATTTGCTTATATTTCATTTCTAAAAGTATTTGTCATTTTTTTTTGTGTATTTCATTCTGGAAGGAGTATGAAACAATCAAATGTGACACTTATAATATCGACATGAGGAATACTTTAAAACTTTAGGGTGTGTTTGGTTTGGGGTAGATGAAGGGGAAGAGAGGGGATGGGAGGAGAATTTCTAATTAAATATGTTTGGTTCAAATTTTAGGAAAGGAATGGAGGGGGGATGAGAGGGGAGCAAAATCCCTCCAAACTATACTTTTTGTGTCCTTTCAAATCGGGGGGGATTTGGAGGGGAGGGAATATGAATTTTAATAAGTACAAAATTATTATATTTACCAAAATATCCTCAATTTAATTTTAATATTTTAAAATTACATATTTTCTTTCGTGTTAATGCTTATCTTCTATGTGATTTTTCTCGATTGTTTCCATCAACTTATTATAATTATTATCCATCTTCAAATTATTTTCAATTTTTTTATCATAATTATTGCATTATTTTTATAATTTTTTAATGTTTATTTATGTTTATTTTTTCTTCTAATTTTGTTATTTATCCTATTATATTTTCTTTTATATGAAGTTTTAAATCATTCACTTTATTTTACTTTTTGTTTATTCATTTTATAAAAAAATTTAAATTATTAATTTGAATTATAACTTATTTTATGTATTTATTTTGTTAGATGATTCATCACGATTTAAAAATTATTATTAGCAAATAGTTTCATTTGTGTCGGAGAGTTATAATCTAAATCAAGTGTACTCAGTTTATTAGCGTTATGATAAATTATAATGTTTTAGTCCCTCAATATTAAAAATCTTATGACCAAAAATTTATTTATGAAATTTTCATATTTAAATATTATATCACTTATATAAGATCATAAGGATAAAAATGTAATTTATTAATAAAACGTCTCTACTCCCCTCCTGAACCAAACATATTTTTAACTAAAACCCCTCACTTCCCCTCCCCTCTTTTATTTTGAATCAAACACTTATCTGATTAAAAAAATCTCTCACCTCTCATTCCCTTCCCTCCATTAAAACCCCTCCCCTCCCTCTCATTTGAACCAAACAAACCCTTAAGAAAAACATTAAAAAATTGAAAACAAAAGAAGTAGAAAGAGGCATGTTGAGAGCCAGCAAAGTTGTTTGACTTGAAAGTTAAAAGCAATATTACACTTGACCTTGGCAAATCAAGATCATTTTTCAATTGGCCTTAACATAAATAATACTGGAAATTCAAATTTACTATTTTAGATAATAACAAATTGAAGTAGCCATTTTCAAAAATATAATAGATTTACAAGCTCAGTGTGTGGACTTCTAGAGGAAATAAGAGTGGTCTGATGATTGTGGTGGAGAACTAAGTAGTGGAGTCATAAAGAGTTCGAGACTGTAACACCCGTATATTTTAATTTTTAATTTAATTGAAAATTGAATTAATAATTAGAATTATTTTGGTTTTATGAAAATAACTAGAAAATAATGGTTTATGGCACTGGGCCATGTGTGATGTTAGTAAGAAGGGGGGTGTTATATTAGTAAAGCACTTTTACTAATTATAATGTTATTTTTCATAAAATAAGAAGGAAGTTGGAAAAGAGGATAGAACGTGAAAAGAAGAACTGAAGAATTGAGAACTCGAAGAACGTGAAAGAGGAGCATTAGAGGGAGAGACCAATCAAGAACTTTTGACTAAGGTAAGCGGGGACTCTCCGGTTAACATCTCTTATCGTGTTTTGAATGATAATATTGATTAGGGATATTATTTAGGTCAATTGGATTGTATGTTAGGTTTATGGATGTTATAATTGATGAAATTGCTTGAATTATTGGTTAATAATGTGTTGTTTTGATGTATGATGAGGTATGATGATGCAATTGATGACTTTGTCTGTAAATGATGTTTAGAATATATTTTGGACTTAGGATGTGTGAGATCGCAGGGTCTGTCGCAGACCTGAGAATCCGCAGAATCGCACGCCCGCTAAGCGGAGTTAGGCTCGCTAAACGGGTGTTGATTGTTTCCAGAAAAATAAAAGGGCTCGCTAAGCGAAGGCAGTCCGCTAAGCGGAGGTCCCAACTTGGTTCGCCTCTGTGATGCTTCGCTTGAAGCGGGGTGATTGAATTTTTATGCCATAAGCGCCCTAGTGGCCGCTAAGCGGACCCTGGAGCGCAGAAAATTATTAGAACTTGGAAATAACGTATCTTTTGAACCGTTGGCCTGTTTTGAGTGCCTTTTTGAGTATGATGAACCTCATGAAGTAACCTACGTGTTTAAATGATGAAATGAGGTGTAAATTTAAATTATTTTGAATCATGATTTTATTGCTTTGTGAATGATGTATTGAGCATATATGTGATGAGATGTGATAATATACATGTTATGCTTGATGCAATAATCATGTGATGATTTTGTCGGTTGTATGATGATGATGATTGGATAGTATTTGAATAATGATAATATATATGTAAACACGCTTGATGATGATAATTATGACGAATGGTAAGAGAAGAGACGATGATGTTCATCAAATCGACGATGTTATAAGTATGTTGTATATATTTGCATTCATTCATGATCATATGTTGAAGGCTGAATCCAGATGATGTTGTAGATTCAGTGAAGAACATAATTCCCATTGTGTGGAATTTGTGCTGGCAGGGCCGTATCTTGATGATGTTGGATCGGTCGGTGGGTTATTCCCATTGATGATGTTGGTACCACATGCATAGTGTCAGTTCATTCATATGCATGATTAAATGTGTTTCAGTGTTATGAATTGATGATGTGTTGGTTGTGTGTTTTGTTGAATTGTTTGAATATAATATAATTGGGTGAATAATATAAATATGATGTGTTGTTATTTATAATGCAGTAATATTTGTTAATTGCGATGAGACTCACCCTTACATGTTATTTTCAAATTGAGGATAGCGACTTTTCGACTTGGTGAGGATTAACTCATGAGTCAGTGCGTTTAGTTTAGCGTCAGGTGTCATGCTCTGATATAGTAACACTGGGGAACGTGATGTTTTGAGTTTATGTTTATGACTCTATTTATTTTATTTGAGTTTATGGGATATAGTTTCTAAAGATGTTGAACTATTTTGTATGACTGATTTTCCGCTGTGTTAACATGAGTTGTTATGAATTATGTTGAATTTCCTCAATAAATGCATGACAATGACATATGATGTTTGTTTGAAATTTGAATTGTGGCACCCTTGTTCCATGTTACTCTGATATATTTATTTAATTGTCGCGGGGTTTAAAAGGGGTATTATAGAGACTGGGGTGGAGAATTAAGTTATGGAGTCATAAGGAGGTCGAAGGTTTGATCTCCACCATCAAACGAACAATAATGTTTATTATTTAAAAAGCATGCAGACTTATAATAGCAAAAAAATCATCTCAATGAATGCACCATACATGTGATGTGAAACAAAAAATGCCTACATGAAATTCTTCACATAGAAAGATCAAATAAACCCTTAAAACTTTTGCTCAATTGAGGCATGGTATCAAAAATCATTACATATATCTGCTATTAGAAGCTTAGCCAACAAATTTGGAGTGTTCCAGCTCATTAAACGAATCCCAACCCAATGAGAGGATTGAATCTTAGACAAAACCATGATAATCTTAAAACAATTTGGTCTTGAATTGAAGTCACAAGCAACACAACTTTTGGCAATCTCAGCCATAGAATATGCAAGATCCAAAGGGTAATCATCCCTCAGTTTAGGATCCATGAAACCTCTATATTTTCACCTTAACATTTTCCCCTTCTAGAGTATTTTTTATAATTTCTAATCTGTTTATATAGGATCTCATATCTCCACTAAAACTTGTTAGAGATTAAAGACATAATTCTTCCCAAAATTTGAAGAAAAATAAAAGAATTATGAGAGAGAGAGAGAGACACCATTTATCCAATATTAAACTAAGTGTTGTTCTTTTCTCAATAAGAAACAGAAAACAATTTGTGCTTTAAACCCTCATTGTATAGCTAACAACCTCAAATGAAATACATGTAGTATTGAATATTGATTTTGGTAAGTATCATCTTTAATGATTTAATAACACTTTTTCAAATTCCATTTTCTACAAAATCCTATTTAAAGGAAGTTTATAAAGATAGTAGGGTGAACCTATCTTCTATCAAGAGAAACAAAACAAAAACATATACATACAAGTATCAGTAACGGGCCAATACCTAGTGCAACAAACAAAATATAATTGGATAATAAAAAAGGAAAATATAATCAAAATCTAGGTAATTAAACAAGCTTATACATAAACACAAGAACCCCAATACCTGATTTGAAATTTTCCATTCTATTTAGAGTGATCTCTCGTCTTGATTAATAATGCAAGTTCTAGCTCGACAATAGTTTCTTTTGTTACATCTTTACCAGAGACAAAAGTAAAATAATAGTGAGGCTGAATATATATGATTGGATCATAGTGAAAACAAGTACAGTAAACATAACACAGGAAACATGTATAAAAATACCTCTTCTTCTTTTATACTTAACTTGATATCTTCTCCTCTTCAATTTCTCTTGATATATGTTGATGTAGGCATTTGATTATATGATTCTTAACCTATTCCTATATCAGATAATATGATATTAGAAAAATAAATAGACTACCTATTTGAACTACATATGATAGAGACTTATTGACCTAGTTGTACAATTAACATTGAGTTTCATAAGCCAATGACTTATTGACCAAAACTATAAGCTTACAGAACTAATTCAAAAGGATGGAATCAATAATCCTAAAACCTCTAATTCAAGAAAGCCTTTAATTTATTTTCATTTTCCACATGATGTTGAATTATATCGTTACAATATTCACACATTACACAAGGCTAATCTCTCAAAGCTTCTATTCTAATCTAGATGACATTCTTTGATATATTTTATTGATTTTTCTATTAATATTTTAACAATGTGAGACCAGTAACTTGCAACAAAAAAACCAATGCATAATAGGAAATCTATTGAATCATAATCCCAAAGTAAAATTTGAAACCCTAGAAACACTACATCTGCAGACTAAATTTCACATGATCAAAAAATTAAAGAGTATCAATATATTAGAACTATAATAATTAGAATAAACCCTAGAGATTGATATAGGAAAGGGGTACCATGTACGTATACATCTTGATCAACAATGGAAGTGTTTTTCGAAGGATGGTCGCTCTAGAGCTCCGCTGTTGGTTCTTCGCACAAAAGCACAATTAAGAATAGCCACACACCTAAGTGAAAAAAAAATCGGTGAAACAAAAATGAGAAAACATAACAAAGATGGAACGAGAAAATAATTTTTACCGTATTTGTGACTGGAGAACGTGAGGGGAAAATTCGTTAGAGTTGGGAGCAACGTCATTGTTGATGGAGCTGGGAGTGCTTACCTCTTTTGTATGTGAATAAGAGAGAGAAGGAGGAGTGAATAAAAAAACGGAGGAAGAGGAAAACAACAAGATTTTGCAGCTTATTTTTCCATGCCATAGATATTGTATTTGAATAGATGGAATTAGATGAAATAGGAATAGACCATATTTATATTCTAGGGGATTTATATTCTATGGGAAATTACAGTCACCTCTCAACTCTGTTAAATTAACACTGACACCTTTTTTTTAATTTTTTAAACCTGCATTGACTTTCCGGGGTATTAAAATGATAATGTCACTGTCTCTCTAGTTTTTAATGACATACGAAATTCTAGGTATAAATTACATTTATCTATGGTTTTTGGTCTATCACTAAATCAATGTAAGGAAAATATATAAAAAATAAAGATATAAGAAAAAAAATGACATTAGAATTTATAAAAGTTCAATTTAAAGAAAATATATAAAAAATAAAGATATAAGGAAAAAGATGACATTAGGATTTATAAAAGTTCAATCTAAATTAAGTGACCTATTCATATTCCTAAGAATTGATCTTGAGAGTTTTTAATATTGCTTATGAACTTATAAAAAGCTAAGTTTACGAACTCCCTTATACAAAGAAAAAGAAGTTTCGGGTTTACTTCCAAGCAAAACAACGAACACTAAACTAAAGTGGTAAGTCTTCCTTCCAAACACAAATGAAGCATCGAGAGGTTAGTCTCCTAGTTTAAATCGAGATTTTATGCAGACTTATCTCGAACCAATGTAGTGTTTTGAATTGGATATCCTCTAAACCAAACTAGGATTTTATATGGGCTGGCCACGAACCGAACTGAGATTTTACACTAGGATGATCTTGAACCAATTTAAAATTTATATTGGGTTGAGCTCAAGAACTAATAAGAATATTTTCCATTGGTTATCTTCAAGAATTCAGAATGAGAGTTTTTCCTTAAGTGGCACAACTCACGAGCCAAACAAAAACTTATTACTAAATCCCCCAACCAAAGATATTAACAGGTTTAACTTTGAACCCAAACATAAACTTCCTAGAGGGAGAAGTATTTACTTAAGATAAAAAAGAACTCTTGGTAAATTTATAATATTACTCTTTATAGAACAAACTTCCTCACTTAAACACAAGAGCATTTATCAAAGCATTATGGCCAAATTCATGTGAGAGAAAGAAAAATATTTTAGAGAGAGAGAATGAGAAAGGTGAGATAAATCACGTTTTTATAAGTGAAAAAGTGAACGCAAAGACTTCTATTTAAAGGCCAAAGAATGGTTCAAAAAAGTAAATTATCCATGGGCAACATTAATTATCCAAAATCTATTGGGTCCTTATTCCTATCGATTGGATGACCTAAATAATTGATTATTTGTAACCATTTTGAAAATATTTGATAGATCATTTTTACCCTTCTTTAATACAACGTCACAATCAATTATAGAATCAATTTTACCTTATCATTTTGATTGGTTATATAGTTCAATCGATTGGACATTTCAAAAAAATGTCCTAATCATTGTGATAATTTCTAATTCATCTGGCTAGACTCCAAAACAATTTTAGGTGCTTTTATTGGAGAAATAGAGGCTCTAAAAAGAGTTTTAATGAGTGTGTAATTCAGCCATAATACTTTACAAAATCACCCTCGTGTTTTAACAAAACATTGATCTCTCTGACACGACCAGGTCAACTTTCACACTATGAATCTTCAAGTCTCTGTCGAATATATCAATCACATAAGCACTTTTCTTGAATCTATTTGGAGACGAGGCTTGAGATACCTTCAAGTAGGACGCCATCATCGGAGGATACCACACTGATCATTAAATCCTAACTCTTTAGCTTTATTCGGAGGAGATCTTGAACAAACTGTTAGTGCTCTGGTCTGTATTATTGTCTTATTGGCATCCATGCTTGGCTAAAACATAATAGCAGCTGAATGTAATATAATGTACTCTTGCGAATATTAAAAGAACAAAAACAGGTACTAAAACAAGATGTTACAAGGAATGTCATGACATTAACCATGACATCGCGCCTGCAGAACTGAGGAAGGAAGATTCAGTTTTGGTTTTAAAAGATACAGAATATTCTATGTGGATATTATGTAATCCTATGTGGCGCAGTCTTAAAGGTCAAAGAATCAAGTCAGAATATTGAAGAATCAAATCTAAGATTGAAGTTTCAGCAGTTACTAATTTAGGAGATAAATTAGGTAACTTATGATCTAAAGGCCTTGTTTGTAGCAGAAGAAATCTGCTGATTTGTAACAGCATGGAGTGCTGCGATTTTAAGCCCAAGTCCAACTAGGATCAGGTTATATATAGGAATCTTTGTAGCCTTGTAAACCTAACGATCATAATGTAGTCATTAGGGTTTGTTGTTTAAGTGAACCACCCAGGTTGTGGGATGGTCACTGAGTTGTGCCTCGAAGCCTGTAGGTAAGAGGTTTACTTTATTCACTCAGAAGCTGTGAAGCAATGAGTGAAGATTGTGTTCTTGGAACTACTTCATTATGTATATTTAAATTGTTGGTGATTAAGCTGTCGATGCAGTGGCTGAGTTGCTGACTGCTAGACATCATTGCTATGATTGGGAGTGGAATGGAGATATTCCATATCTAGGGAGAACCTAGGTAGAGGGGTCATTGGGTAGTGATTAAGTGAGGAGTTGTAAACTGGGAGTTTAGCTCTGAATTGATACTGCTAATAGTGGACTTCATCCCTGGCTTGGTATGCCCCCAGAGTAGGTTGATTGAACCAAACTGGGTGAACAATTCTGTTGTGTTGTTTATGTTTTTGCATTGTTTATTTGTAAGTTCAGTTTGGATGTCATAACATCGTGCATGACATCAGTGTGTAATTTAATGACTGTGCTAACACAGAATCTCTGCTAAGCAGATTTGTTAATGTTAACTGAACTGATATGGGATCCCGACACTTCCAGACTTCTGGATGTTAGATGTAATAAATAATTGAGGGATCTGTATGTACTGCCTCAGCCAAGCTGATGACAGACCAGATGTCCCAACATCGTATATGACATCTGGGGTCTGTCTTACCAGAATTTCAATTGGTATCAGAGCAGGCATCCTGTCTATTTCTGGATGAGATCCATGGGAGATACTTTCTGGTTGTTGGAGGTAGATGATTATTTGAACATTCATGTTCATATTGTATGGTCCCTAGAAGTGGAGGATGGACCTATGTGTGGAAGACTGGACCAAACTGACCAAAACAGGTGTATTCTCTTGGCAAGGGAAGATGGTGTTACTGGTTTCAAGGATATCCAAATGATTCATGCGGGAGTGAAGAATTTGGGGTGTTTTATTCAGCATATAGCAAGGTACAGAGAAGAAGATTGTCAAAACCTCCATGCGGGAGTGAAGTTAATGATAAGGTATTCTTTGTGCTTATCTGTTTCTTTCTGGTCAGAATATTGGTTAGGTCTTGTTGTGTTGCTTGAAGAAGAAGCAAGCATATTGTTGGATTGTTCAGCTGCAATTCTTGGATGTCATGCTTACAACTGGTTCTGGGAGTAAGCATTGTGTAATCTCTGTTGATATATGGCTATTTTCTGCTGCATAGCATCTGATGCATAATCCTATCTTTGAAAGAAGATCTCTAGGGTTATATGGTTTTCAACAGAATTTGTAGCAGATTGTTCTCAACTTTAGTACAAGTGTCAAAGATACTTGAAATCTTTTCTCAAGTCCACTCATAAAGGCATGGTTATTGAGGTTGAAGAGGTTCAAATGATCAGTATTCCTCATATTCATGTGCAAAGTTGTTTGATGATCTTCAAGATTGTCAAGAATTGTGTGTTCCAAGAAGAAGGAACTGATGGCATACTGGTATGCAGCTACCAGTTGAAGAACAGATGTTCTGGTGCTAAACTTATGTAGTGTGAGTACATTTGTTTGGAACCTACTCCTGATCTGGAAGAGGAGACATCTGCTTTTCGTGTTGATTGGTCAGAATACAATCAACTGAACCTTCCATCCCAAATGTCAGTTTATTTCAGGCATAAGCTTATGGGAGTTGGAAGTAGAGCTCAGTGCAAGTGAAAGGATTCATTCAGGTTTTCTTTTCAAGACCTCTATGAAAATTCAAGATGAGCTTATATCTGGTATGTTCTTTTGGTCAAAGGAACCAGATGTGTGAATTGTTTTCTTAATCATAGAACAGTTAGTGGTGAAAACTGAATACTGTGTATCGTGCATAGTGAAATATGGTTTTGAATATTGTGTGATGATTCAAGGGAGTCAGATTACTGTGTGGAATCTGAGGTATTTTCAGGAGTTATGTCATAAGTGAATCTGTTCCAGAAACCTTGTTGAGGGAATCTCTTCATGGGGTACAGATTGTGGCATCCATTATCTCAAAGTCAGAAGAGAAGTCTGAAGAAAAGTTTATTGAGATATGGCATATATTATCCCTTAATCATGACTGATGTGTAGCTGAGTTGATGATGTTGGTCGTGCTTTCTTTGTCTTTCCCCAAGTGTCATACAGGAGATGTTGAATGAGAAATCCAAAGAGTCTAAATGAATGATGTCATAACAGATGTTGTAACATCATTTTCAAGAAGAATGCTTTCATGTATGAAGAAGATATCATTTAGAAGGACCTGGTGTGAGCAGCAAATTCTATCTGAGTGACTAATAGGTGCTCTGATGGGAGACTTAGTACTTATTGGATGTACAGCCTGAATACAGATTCATATACTCTGTCGGGAGCTAAGTATGTGTATGAAGTGTCCATGGTCTGATTTGATCTATGCATCAATTATAGTTCTGTGTTATCTTCAATTAAGCATTAAGAAAGGCAATGGTTGACTGGTGAGTTGATTCAAGAAGAAGAAGATGTATGTGATGCTTTGTTTTGTATGTTACATCACAACACTTGAAGACACCAGTAAAGATTAGGTTTAGACCCATCTGTTGAAGAGATGTTCAAGAGCTATTTAGAAGTTTCTTCTATTTCAAGGTACATGAAGTGGCAGTCTGGATCTTGTGTAGCAAGCCAACTAAGGATTCCAAATTTGGAAAGTGTGGCAGTTCCAAATGAAGAATACTTCAGGTTAAGGACAATTATTCAAAACATCCTTATGTTGTAATTCTCAGGGGGAGTATGAAGTATGACAAGACATCAATCAGTGTAGGTGGTGGAACACTCAGAGATATTGATGAGATTTCAAGTCTGATAAACTAATTTCTTGCGTGATGTCATAACATCACTATATCTTGTTGGTTTGGAAAATTATCTAGAATCTAGCATGTGAAGGATGAAGAAGCAACATTAAGTCTGAAGTGACCGTTCTAACTTAATGTGGATTAGAATGAGCAGATTCTGATCTTGGTGATGGTAACATGTTCTGGCAATTCGTGTTTACTTTCATGATGAAGACTTCAGTAGTGAGTATGACTATGAAGACAGAAGTTTGGTGAGATGATCAACATAGTTGTGGATAAAAAGGATTCTTCTAATTCTAATTGGAGAGTATGTTAATCATTATGAGAAACATCATATCAAGGAGGATTTCAAATTATCTTGGCAGACCATGATCAGAGTGCAACTTGGTAGGGTTATGATCAACAAGTGGAAGAAGTGGCAGTTCTTTATGTTGAGTTTGTGGCAACCTTTCTATGGAAGCATCAAGTGTCAAAGGGTTATTTGTTGATTATTTCAGGTGGAGATAAGGTGGTAGACTTGAATCTGTTGAAGAAAGAGAAGTGGAGTTAGTTGAATGTACTGAACTGTTCAACTGTATCTTAATGTTATACAAGATGTTATAACATCTAAATTCTGATGTGAGTATCTTTTGTAAAGGAGTTACTTTGTAATAGTGAAGTGTGTCAGGTAGTTAGTTGGGCAGAGGGTGCGCTCTTGAAGATATGAAGATGCGTCTTATATTTTCCATTCATCATTACAAGTTTTCCTGTATGAAGCACAAATTATCTCAGATAGGGGGAGTGTCTTCTTAGTTCAAGATATAATTCTAGAAAATTATCTTGGTCTGTTATACTCTATCATCATAATGAAGGTGGTCCAAGTCAGCAGGAGCTTTTTCAACTTAGTTAGAGGAAGTTTCTTATGAAAAGGTTTATTTAACAAGATGTATCATTACAGTCAGTTTTTATGGGAATGGTTGAATCTAACCATGTGCGTCTGGTATCCACAAATCTTGAACTGTTCTAGTGGCTGCATGTCAACAAGTGTTGGAAGGCTCTTCACAGTTGCAGTATACAGTCTCAAGGTGATCAGAACAACAGAAGTCTATGACTAGTGAGTCAGTAAAGGAGTAGGAGGTCTATTACGTGGTTCATAGGATGCTTTGTCCAAGTCTCTTAAAGAATCTTAAGCTATGTGCTTGAGGGGTGAAAGAGGGACAATGTCTGACAAGATGTCATGACATAGTTAAAGACATTGATTCTGCAGAGTCAAACAAGGAAAAACTGCTTTGGAAAGAGTAATTGCTTTTAGAACTGTTTCCTAATTAATAGTTTGACCGTTGAACAAGACCAAAGACTATCGTTACTTCCTATGATTCTCCAATGGCTATAAATTAGCATCTTCGCAGCAGGCTTCAGATATCAAATCTCTCAAAGATGTGTTTCGTGTGTGTTTGTGTTGGGTGCGTCCAGATTTGGTATTGCGATGGGTTCCTCTACCAAAATCTGCTCAGAATAACACAGGGTGGGGAAATCATGAATCTCTACCAATGGTGTTACAGCAATAACAATGAGCATGCATCTTCTTGTTCAGTCTTCGAGAAGGGAGACGTTTTAGTTGTGATTTGTGATCTGAGTTATGAACACAATTGTGATTTGTGTTCTGAGTTACAAGGGCTAGTTCTTGGAGAACTACAGTGGCAAGAATTGGTTTTCGTATCTTCTTCCTCATGTGCAGGGGGAGTTACAGGTTCTTCCATTGCATATTATGACATTGTATACATCTTTGTCATATTATGGCTAAAAAGGGGGAGAGAGGTGACGCTGATTTTGCTACTGTCAAAAGAAACAAAGGAAGATTTGAAGACAGAAGTAGAAGCAGACTGAAGATGTTATGATGTGACGCTGATTTTGCTACTGTCAAAAGCAACAAAGGAAGATTTGAAGACAGAAGTAGAAGCAGACTGAAGATGTTATGATGTGGTTCAGCCTAGGTATCCTGAAAGTTGAAGCAGCTGCTCTTGGAGTTAATGTGTATTTATTATTTATGTTTAGTTTTAGCCAAAATAAGCCAAAGGGGGAGATTGTTAGTGCTCTGGTCTGTATTATTGTCTTATTGGCATCCATGCTTGGCTAAAACATAATAGCAGCTGAATGTAATATAATGTACTCTTGCGAATATTAAAAGAACAAAAACAGGTACTAAAACAAGATGTTACAAGGAATGTCATGACATTAACCATGACATCGCGCCTGCAGAACTGAGGAAGGAAGATTCAGTTTTGGTTTTAAAAGATACAGAATATTCTATGTGGATATTATGTAATCCTATGTGGCGCAGTCTTAAAGGTCAAAGAATCAAGTCAGAATATTGAAGAATCAAATCTAAGATTGAAGTTTCAGCAGTTACTAATTTAGGAGATAAATTAGGTAACTTATGATCTAAAGGCCTTGTTTGTAGCAGAAGAAATCTGCTGATTTGTAACAGCATGGAGTGCTGCGATTTTAAGCCCAAGTCCAACTAGGATCAGGTTATATATAGGAATCTTTGTAGCCTTGTAAACCTAACGATCATAATGTAGTCATTAGGGTTTGTTGTTTAAGTGAACCACCCAGGTTGTGGGATGGTCACTGAGTTGTGCCTCGAAGCCTGTAGGTAAGAGGTTTACTTTATTCACTCAGAAGCTGTGAAGCAATGAGTGAAGATTGTGTTCTTGGAACTACTCCATTATGTATATTTAAATTGTTGGTGATTAAGCTGTCGATGCAGTGGCTGAGTTGCTGACTGCTAGACATCATTGCTATGATTGGGAGTGGAATGGAGATATTCCATATCTAGGGAGAACCTAGGTAGAGGGGTCATTGGGTAGTGATTAAGTGAGGAGTTGTAAACTGGGAGTTTAGCTCTGAATTGATACTGCTAATAGTGGACTTCATCCCTGGCTTGGTATGCCCCCAGAGTAGGTTGATTGAACCGAACTGGGTGAACAATTCTGTTGTGTTATTTATGTTTTTGCATTGTTTATTTGTAAGTTCAGTTTGGATGTCATAACATCGTGCATGACATCAGTGTGTAATTTAATGACTGTGCTAACACAGAATCTCTGCTAAGCAGATTTGTTAATATTAACTGAACTGATATGGGATCCCAACACTTCCAGACTTCTGGATGTTATATGTAATAAATAATTGAGGGATCTGTATGTACTGCCTCAGCCAAGCTGATGACAGACCAGATGTCACAACATCGTATATGACATCTGGGGTCTGTCTTACCAGAATTTCACAAACTATCTAGGGCATCTTTGACCGCTATTAGTAGTTGCTTGTCTTTATGCTTTGTTGTCATAAAATTCAAGTTGCATCCTGCATTTTCATGAGTTGTTATCAAAGTTGAGATATATCTTCTTGAGTTGCCATCATCATCAAAACCATAATAGGTCTAGGCATGACTTTCTTAGATTTGATCACTTTCTGATTAAACTTACAAACACATGGTTCCACAATTTTAATGAAATTTTTGATTCACATGATTTGAATTAAATACCATATGATTCGAGTCAAGAATGTTGTGATTTGAATCCCACACTTTCCTGATTCAAATCATGTTGGCAAAATTAAATTCTAAACTTCCAAGAAAATATTGAAAAACCGTACAGGCCCAGACTTTTCTCACACCCTGAAATCCAAATAACTTCTTTAATATCCTGAAGAGAGAATGGGACCTCAATGGCAGAGCTTTTTTATATGGAAAGTTCATTAAAAACCACTTCATCCAGCCTCGGCCTCCTAAGGGACGGCTCTTGAAATCTTCCCTTGAAATGATTGTAGACCAAAGATTTATTGCATTCAACATTCTTAATCAGAGATTCTCTTGACTAAGGCCACTATACCATTGTGAAGAAATCTGGACTTCATGAAGGGATGAAAAAACTTAGAATTTTGGTCTCCTTCCCTAAGCCATATACATCTGGATTTTTGCTTGATTAGTGATTCATGTAAATGGAGCTTTTGCTAAACCAAGTTTTGAGCTTCAATTCTCTTCTCAAATAAGTTAGAGCTCAACAAAACATAATCATTTTCCACCAACTGATTCAACAGATTAAGATCTTTAACTGCCTCTTCAATATCTAAATCTAATTTCCCAAAGACCTCCGAGTTCCAAGATCTCAACCTTGACTTCAAAGGCTTGAGTTTCTCTTTGAACACAAATAGTTTCTTGCTTTGATTATTCAATTATTTCTGAACCTCTTCAGCCACTGATAAGAATTCTATATGATATAGACATGATGAGAAGAACTTAAAAGGTTTGGGCCCCTCAGTTTGAATGATTGACTTTAACCGAAATTGGACAATGGTAAGAAATTTCCCTATTACCAAAAAATTTCCCTTTTAAACTCTATTTGTCTATTAAACCTTCAGAAATAAGAAAATGATCAAGCCTGCTCATTGAGTTTCCTAACACCGGTAAATCAATCAATTCCATATCAAAGATGAAGTCGTAAAATTCGGTCCTTTCAATGTTGTTGGATTGGGCTCTAAGACCTCTTATTTCACTAATTATCTTAATAGCATTAAAATTTCCACCCACACACCACTATCCTAAAGGAAAAAAGGGATTTTCCTTTTGTTGTGAATACAACATGAGGAGTAAATGTTGACCACGTAGATGATATAATCTTTCCAATTCAACTCAATTCCCACAAAACCTTTTCCTTCAAGGCTGGGTTTCCACATGAGTAACATGCCTCCTGCCCTACCTATAGCTCTCTTAGCCATCTACATAACATCCTTGCTTCCCCAAAGAGAATGCACCATAGATTCATCCACAACATCTTCGTTTCTTGAAGAATGCAACGGTCCACCTTTCCTGAAACTATAAGCTTACTAATTGATTATTGCTTGGTTGAATTGCCACTCCCCCTTATGTTATAGGAAAGAAAATTCATTTGTTACATGATTTTTTGACATCCTTCATTCTGACCCTCTTTTGATCTCTTATTTCCAAATGTTTGATTTCAGCTACACAAGCACAATTATCATTTTCTCCTCTGATACCTAGGTCTCAAACTTTCTTCCAAATTTTTGAAGCCACACCTTTGCCTTCTTTAGCCCATAACCTCGAATTTCCTTAAATTACATCATGATCAAATGTGGACTCTCACCAAAGAGTCAATCCACCAAAAAATTATATCCATTAAAGAATATATGGATTGAGATTATTGTTCAATTCATTTGGCAGATTTAGGTGAAATTGAGGATAAGAAGTAAGAAGGTTTGGCAATTGTGGTAACTTTGGATTGCAAAATGATGAAAACGGATACATCCGGAACCTTCTTAGATGTCTCTCTTACTTCTACCAATAATTTACACTTGCGGTTTGGGTTGGGCCACCAAAAGGGGAAAAGTTTTAGGCCTAATAGTAGTTGCTTGGAGCCTTAAAACACCTAAAGGGCCCAATTGGTTGGGACTGAAATGGGCCAATTGCGCTGAGTCCTGATTTGCTAGTTTCCCAAAGGTGGTTTACTATGGGATGTTGACATTTTTTTCTGAGATTAGTGCCATTTTGAGGGGCAAAGAAGCACATGTCTCAAGATGATTCAACTTATAATTAATCTATAGACTTTTCTACTCTGACCTAACAATTGTGTAACTTATGACCATTATCTTTATTTTGGAAAATAACTAAATCCTGCTTTGTCATCTTGTTGCTTAATACTCCATCCAAATTCCTGCTTTCACATAGGGAACCAACTTCATCTCTTTCATCTACTTCAACTCGTCGTCTTCTTCCTGCTAATTACTGTGTATTTTTTATGAGTCTTCGCTAGATGAATCATCTGAATCCAAATATTCATGAATTTGAATTCTCAAAGGCCCTTATGAGTCCTCAACTAATTTCACATTAAAAGATATGTCATTAATCTGAACTTCTATATCTTCACTTAAAACCTTTGAATGTTTCATCCTAACCAGGAGTCGAGCCACGTCCATTTTTTAGCGCAACCTTATGTTATCATCTACGCGTCAAAGGCGCTACCAAGGCTTTGAAAAAATCAGGTTTCCACGCTTGACAATAAATATCATAACAACGTATCCACGTGACTTTCACATTATCCACGTTTGAAAAGAGAACTTAATCATTTTTAGTTTTTTTAGATTTATCATTAAACACACAAATCAATCAATTGAATTAATATAAGGTGAATTCTTATCTACCCAACACAAAAAGTTGGGTAGTGTTACCTTTAGTGTAAAATGCTTTGGAAACAACCAAAAAAATATATTATTTAATAATTAATTAAATGAGATAAAATTAAATGATGCAATATGATTGGTGGAATGTACACTACCCAACTTTTTGTGATGGATAGAGAAGTTGTCCCCATCTTCGCAAATACAATAGTTTAATTAGACAACTTTTTTGGTTAGGATTTAACTTGACATCGTGGCTTAACTAAAATTTTAAGAATATAAATTTGTGGCTTACCAACTTTTTTTAATCAACGAATATAATTTTAAGAAAATAAATTATTATAAAAAATAACATAATACGATGAGTATATATATTCTACTATAAAAGTGAGAAAAAGAAATTCTTCTGTGTGTATATAAATTAAAAAACAAATTGTGACTTTGTGAAGTTTACTTCACATTACGTAATACAATCACATGCCCAACATCTTTTATCTTGTGTGAGACGTCCCCCTCAATTGACCGGGTCATCCTTTTTCTGTTCCATCCAAAGTCAAACTAGAACAATTCAATACTAATTATTCAGAGCCATGATCCCATGAGGCCATGACTATGAGTGGAGTAAATAACCAAGTTATTATATTTAAAAAACAAATTACTAAGTTGGCCATTAATAGTGTATATGAATTGATCTCTAATTTTAATTTTTTTTTTTTAAAAGGACAAAAATATTCAAATAAAAGTTTACTCCAAAGTAAAAGTCAAATGTTCATACTCTATCAGCTATTGCTATTACAACCAACACAAAGAAGATAATAAAACCCCAAACGTCTTTGACTCGCTGGCTTCTCCATCACTACCCCATATGCTACGCCAACCATAACCATGAACAACAAACCAACCAATTTAAATCTCAACCTACGCTACTCCTAAACCACCCCAATAACTTCAACCCCACCATGGCATGGCCAAACTTAATAACACTAATCATCTTTTCCTTCATCTCAAACACAATCTCCCAACAAGAATACGTCAACAACAAACAACTAGATTGCGAAAACACATACAACTCAACATCAGGCAACGTTTGCAACAGCGTCAATTCATGTCAATCATACCTCACCTTCAAATCAAACCCCCCATACAACACTCTCTCTTCCATTTCCAAACTCCTCAACGCTTCACCTTCCCTCGTTTCCCAATCCAACAACAACATCTCCACCCTCCAAACCATCCCCTCCGACACAATCCTAACCGTCCCCGTTACCTGTTCCTGTTCCGGTAACAAAAATTACTACCAACACAACACTTCCTACACTCTCAAAACCCTCGGTGAAACCTATTTCTCTGTCGCTAATCTCACCTACGAAGCTCTCACCACCTGTCAAGCTCTTATTGCCCAGAATCCTTACGGTATTCGAAACCTCACTGTTGGTCTCAACATAACTGTTCCTCTCAGATGTGCTTGTCCCACCAAGAAACAGACAGATCAAGGAATCAAGTATCTTCTCACGTACTTGGTCTCTGAGGGTGAATCCGTTTCTTCAATCGCTGATCTTTTCGGCGTTGATCCACAAACCGTTATTGAAGCAAACAAGCTTTCTTCTGCTTCCATTATTTTCTACTTCACACCTATTTTAGTCCCTCTCAAAAACGAACCACCGAAAAATATTATCAAACAAGCCTCCCCGCCGGAGTCTCCGCCGCCGCCTCCACCGGCGAATCCTGAGGATAGTGGTTCTTCCTCTTCTAAGAAATGGGTCATCGTTGGTGTCGCGGTTGGGGTTGTTGTTTTGCTTTTAGTAGTTCTTGCTTTGTTTTTCCTCTGTTTCTATAAACGGCAACCGGAACTACCTCCGCCGGTGGGTAAACCTTTCTCAGATTCCGACAACCAGAAGATTTCTGATACTATTACTACTACCTCCACAACTCAATCTTGGTCTCTTTCTTCTGAGGGGATTCGTTATGCGGTTGACTCGTTGACTCAGTACAAGTTTCAGGATTTGCAAAATGCAACCATGTTTTTCAGTGAAGAGAACAAGATTAAAGGTTCTGTCTATAGAGCTTCTTTTAAAGGTGATGCTGCTGCTGTTAAGATTCTGAAAGGCGATGTTTCTTCCGAGATTAACATTTTGAAGAGGATTAACCATGCTAATATTATAAGGTTGTCTGGTTTTTGTGTCTACAAAGGTAACACTTATCTTGTTTATGAGTTTGCTCAGAATAACTCTCTTGATGAATGGCTTCACTCTGAGAACAAGAACAAGGATTATGAGAATTCAAATTCGAATTCGAATTCTACGTGTTTGAGTTGGTTTCAGAGAGTTCAGATTGCTCATGATGTTGCTGATGCTCTTAATTACCTTCATAATTATGCTAATCCACCTCATGTTCATAAGAATTTGAAAAGTGGGAATATTCTTTTGGATGGGAAATTTAGAGGTAAAGTTTCAAATTTTGGGTTGGCGAGAGTTATGGAGAATGAAGATAATGAAGGGTTTCAATTAACAAGACATGTAATAGGGACTCAAGGTTACATGGCTCCTGAATATATTGAGAATGGTTTGATTACTCCAAAGATGGATGTTTTTGCTTTTGGTGTTGTGATTTTGGAGCTTCTTTCTGGAAGAGAAGTTGTTGGTGGTGACAAGAATAATGGTTTGGGAGATCAACTTCTTCTGTCATCAACTGTGAATCAAGTTCTTGAAGGGGAAAATGTTAGGGAGAAGCTTAGAGGTTTCATGGATCCAAATTTGAGAGACGAATACCCTTTGGATCTTGCATATTCAATGGCTGAGATTGCTAAAAGATGTGTTAATCGTGACCTGAATTCAAGACCAAATGTTTCGGAGGTTTTCATGGTTTTGTCTAAGATTCAGTCCTCTACATTAGACTGGGATCCATCTGATGAACTTGAAAGGTCCAGATCTGTTAGCCAAGTTTCTGATAGCAGATAGTTAGTGATGTTTAATGCCATTGAATAAGTGTTTTAGAGATTATTTAATCTTGCTATATGCAGAGGTTTAGGTTAGCCTATTTTGTATTGGTGATTGTTTTACTTATAAATATTAATATTATTTAGTTGGACATTCTTATACAGATAAAAAAAGAAAATAAAATCTTAAAAGACGTTCTTTAAATTTAGAAGTTCTTTAAGCATTGATTCTTTCGTTCAGTTTGTTTTCTTGATTATGTTATTCGCTTTATGCTGCAATGACGAGAAACAATAACAATCAAATGCAGTTTCATCTTGATCCCTATTATGTTTATCCGTCGGAGAATTCATCGACGGTGTGTGTCAGTGTCACGCCGGCGTTATCCGGTGACAAATATCATGCCTTGTCAATGAAGATGAGACGAGCCCTAGCAATGAAGAACAAATTTCAATTTGAAGATGGATCTATTGAGATTCCTGATGAAGGTGATTTGAATTACGTAGCTTGGCAACAATGCAACAATCTGGTGCATACATGGATTATCAACCCGATAACACCATCGATTGCACAAAGTATGGTGTTCACCGATAATGTTGTGAATATGTGGAATGATATCAAGGATCAATTCATGAGAGGGGATAGAATTCATGTCGCACAATTGCATCAAGAAATTTTGAATCTGAAACAAACAAATAAGAAAGTTTTAGATTATTTCACGGAATTGAGAAGTCTATGGGAGGAACTGGATCAGTATAGGCATATGCCAAGTTGCACGTGTCGAATAGCTTATGCTTCCTTAGCCATGAGGAATAGCAGAAGCTTTAGAGTTGAAGATAGGATCATTCAATTCTTGATTGGACTGAATGAAGAATTTCATGGAGTTGTTTCACAAGTCTTTGCTTATGGATCATTTCCCACAAATCAATAAAGTGTTTTCTATGGTGATGCAACAAGAAAGGAAGATAAATGGAACTCTATTTGCAAGCAACAATGTTGTTGAAGATGGAACAGGTATGATAAATATTGTTGATGGAACAAAGCAATCAATTGGTAGAGGAAGAGGAAATGGTAATTTCTCTGCAGGCAGAGGAAGAGGAAATCTTAAAGTTTGTGCCTACTGTGGTAAAACAGGGCATATAATTGATAACTGTTACAAGAAACATGGATACCCTCCAAGCTTTGGAAGAGGAAATTCATATGTTAATCAAGTGGAGGTAGATGACTCTGAAAAATGTGCCGCTACATCAACAAGTGACAATGGAAGCATGTCTCTTACTAGAGAGCAATATCAAAACTTGATGATGTTACTTGAGAAGAATACAGGCTCAATCAATATCACTAAGGGAGATAAATCATACTTTGCTAACTTCAATGCTAGGAGTAGTGTAAGCTAGATGTTAGATACGGGAGCTACACACCATATATGTCATTCTTTAAACTGGTTCATTGAGCAACATAAAATTGATTCAATAATGGTTAATCTTCCTAATGAAAATTCTATAGCACATTTATTTGTGGAAGTGTAAAATTATCTAATAAACTCATTATTAAAGATGTCCTATATCTTCCAGGATTTGAGGTTAACTTGATATCAGTTTCAAAGTTATGTAGAGAGCAAGATTGCAATCTATTGTTTGAAACTAACAAGTGTGTAATATAGGCAAAGAAGGGATTGAAGAAGATTGGTTTGGCTAAAGAGCTTGATGGCTTATATCACTTGGAAGACTCTGAAAGAGATAGTAATATAGGTTTTGTTTCAGTGTATTTTTGAATAAGCAAACTGATAATGCTCTAGCTCCATCCATTTTATGGCATCTTAGATTGGGTCATCTATCGTATGATAAAATGAGTTGTATGAGCAATCTATATAGCTATATACCTACTAGTGTACATAAGGCATGTGTATCAACAGGCTAGACACAAATGTTTGTCTTTTTCCACAAGTAATAACAATGCATATGAGGTGTTCGTTCTTATTCATATAAACATTTGGGGGCCATTTAATACTACTTCTGTACATGGATTCAAATATTTTTTAACCATTTTAGATGATCATAGTAGGCATGTGTGGGTTGTCATGTTGAAATCCAAAGCTGAAGTAGGACAAAGAATAAAGGACTTTGTTGAAATGATTGAGACACAATTTCCAAAGAAGGTCAAAATAATTAGAAGTGATAATGGGACTGAGTTACTCATGCCTGTGTATTATGCTTCAAAAGGTATCCTGCATCAAAGGAGCTGTGTCTATACTCCTCAGTAGAATGGTCGAGTTGAGAGTAGACATCAAAATATTTTGAACATCAGTAGAGCCCTCATGTTTCAGTCAGGATTACCAAAGAAATATTGGTTATATGCAGTTCTGCATGTTGTATTCGTCATGAATCGTATTCCTACTAAGGTCTTGAAAAACAAATCCTCCTATGAGGTTATGAATGGTGTTATTCCTGATCTGAGTTTGCTTAGAGTGTTTATTGAAGTGGTTCCTTAAAAGAGAGAACATTGGAGTTGGACCTGGAAAAAAGATGTCCTAGTATGATGTTTCAACATCATAAAAGAAGACTGAAGACTGTCGCTTGTAAAGCTTGAAATATCATAAACAATGACTACTGAAGACTTCTAAATTGCTGCTACTGAATTGTAATGTTTAAACCCTTGTATTTTTTTATGCTTCCGTAATACAAAGGTTATGTAAATTAGTTTTAGCCAAAATAAGCCAAAGGGGGAGATTGTTAGTGCTTTTGAGGATTGACTTTATGTTTGGTAAAACTAATTTAGCAGCAATAGGTTAAATAGAATTATAACTTGTAAGAGAAAGCAGGTTGAAGTTCTATTTAATGGAGAAACATGTTGTGTTGAAATGTTTCAACATCTGGAACAACATGTCGAAGAAGATGTCGTGACATTGTATCGTGTTTAAACTGACAGTTTGGATTCTGTTATAACAGAAACAGAATATTCCCAAAACATTGAATCCTATGAGGAGCTATATCTTAGGAGAACATTTAGGAAACTAAATTTGGAAAGATTTTACAGGAGAATCTGTTGCAAAAGTGTAACAACTTATTGTTGTTACTTGGAGCATATTTTATGGAGATATTTGTGGAGAATATCTTGGAGCTTATATTATGGAGCAATTTTAGCAACAGTTTGTTATGTCAGTTTGTTACGATTTAAAGGTGAAAAGAATCAAGTCAGAATATTGAAGATTGTGTAGTTTCTAATTGTGGAGACAATTTAGGAAACTTATGATTAAAGACCTTTCTTTTAGCAGAAGAATTCTGCTGATTTGTAACAGCAAATAAAGCTGTGATTGAAGGCCCAAGTACAGTTGGGAATAAGTTATAAATAGAAGCTTTGGAACCTAAGTTTTGTACCAGCCGTAATTTTAGTAATGTAGTTTTTAAGGGCTGAGTCTGTAAGGTAAACTTCCCGGTCTGTGGGAAGGTTACCATTGTGATCCTCGAAGCATGTAGGCAAGAGGAGTATTGTTCTTGAAGGAAGCTTTGAAGCAACTTCAAGTTGTATTTATTTGTGTGCTTAGAATGTTGGAGATTAGGCCCTCGATGGAGTGGCTGGGGTGTTGACTGCTAGACATCATTGCTATGATTGAGAGTGGAATGGAGATATTTCATATTTAGGGAGAACCTAGGTAGAAGGGTCATTGGGTAGTGATTAAGTGAGGAGTTGTAAACTGGGAGTTTAGCTCTGAATTGATACTGCTAATAGTGGACTTCATATCTGGCTTGGTAGCCCCCAGAGTAGGTTGTTTGAACCGAACTGGGTGAACAATTCTGTGTGTTATTTATTTTCTGCACTGTTATTTGTATTCCTATCTTGTCTGTTTTTGTAAATGTCAGATCAGATGTCATGACATCCATATATGACATCTGAGTTCTGTCTTACCAGAATTTCAGAGACATCAGCATATTTTGAACATCAGTAGAGCCCTCATGTTTTAGTCGGGATTACCAAAAAAATATCAATCATATGCAGTTCTGCATGCTATATTCCTCATGAATCGTATTCCTCCTAAGGTCTTGAAAAATAAATCCTCCTATGAGGTTATGTATGGTGCTATTCCTGATCTGAGTTTGCTTAGGGTGTGTTTGGTTGAGAGAAGAAGTTGTAAAGAGAGAAATAGGTGAGAAAGAGTTTGATAAGAGAGAAGTATGAGAGAAATAGAGTATATTTGATGTATTGTTTAGTAGAAGAGAAAAAAGTGAGAAATAGAAGAGAAAGAGATGTGTTTAATTTATAAAATTACAAAAACACCCTTCATATAATTTTATATTATTTTCTATTTTAATTTAGTTAGTATAATTTTAAATAATTAAATAAAATAAACTATTTGAATATATATATATATATATATATATATATATATATATATATATATATATATATTGATATTGTTAAATAATAAATTTAATATTTAAAATTATGATACAACTCATTTAATTTAATTTATATTTTAATATTCATAAAATTGTACATTGCATTAGTTATTATTATTAAATATTAAATTATTATAATAAAAAATTTGCAATTAAATAAATATAAACATGCCTTAGCTATATAAATGAAAAAAATTAACGTACGTGGCTGATCATGAAGAAGTTTCATTTTTCTATATTAATTGAGAGGATATAATTATTTTAGTTAAACAAGTTAATTATTTTTTCTTTTTTAAATTAATTATTGTGGTGTCGTTTTCTTTTACCTCCCCGTTTCACTTGGGAGGACGGCACGCTAAACCCTTCACGCGAAATTTGGAAGGAGAATGCGCCCGTGGTGGGATGAATTTTATTTCAGTTCTTCCTACGATATCACACGAACTTTCTTATTTGTCCTACGAGTAGGAAAGGGAAAAAAAGATCTCAACTAAACCCTAGGAGTTTGCTAAGTGTGGGGATTTACACCTAGACTAGAAATTCTGGAGTCCGGGAGGTCGGTTATACATAGGGAAGTGTTTAAACACCCTACATATCTGTAGTACTCTACAGGAACCTTCTCTGTGTCATTGTGTTTGTGTTTATTGCTAATGATTGGGAAAGTTTCTCCTTTGTGTTAGGAGAAGGAATTGAATTGATTGAAGAAAGACAGACAGATAGACAGACTGACTATTTTTGGTATTTTATTAGCTCGCTGAGATTCCTTGTGAACCTCATGCCTACATATCCCTAGTGGAAGTCAGAGCTTAATGTAGTTCGGGGAACTAACTAGGGAAATTAATTGTTTTTGGTGCCTTGCTTGAAGCTCAAGGTTGAAGCTTGGAATTAAATCTCTGTTTACAGTAAAGAGACATGAAATTATCTCTACAGAGAGGTATTTGTACTATTCTACCACAAACATTTTGAAAGAGTGACAGAATAACTGGATTCATTTCATTCAAGAGGGGGACCTTACTTGGGTGTACAAGTATGCCAGTCAGATGCCTCTTTAAATGAAAGAAAGATGCTCGTCCAAATTAGGGAAAGTGTACAAGTCTGGGGATGTGCCAGAGCATGTCTTTCAGAGTCCTAAATGGGAGACTTTGATTGAAATTGAAATTGAAATGTTTGTTTGTTTGAATGTGGTAGAGTAGTAAAAATATCTCTCTATAGAGATAAGCTATGTCTATCTACTGTATAAAAGATTTGAATTTAGCTGGCTTGTATGAGGCCCAAGCTTGAGGCTTTTTGATTGATTAATTAATATTATTGACTCTGGGAGATGACTCCATTGGGGGTTAATTACAGGGTATTTTTGTGTTCTGTACAAAGCCCAGAATTGAGGCTGACTCTGTTTAGGGAAAGTCTATTTATGTGCCTTGTACAATGCCCAAGGTTGTGGCTGACTGTTGAGGATAATTGAATGAATGACTTTATTTTATGTGCCTTGTACAAAGCCCAAGGTTGTGGCTGACTCTAGCTAGGGAAAACATTATTTTCTGCCTTGTACAAAGCCCAAGGTTGTGGCGGACTCTTAAATGAATTAAGTATGGATGACTATATGGGGAAAAGATCCTAAGTGTTAGGAATCTTTGACACATGAAAGATATGGTTTATCTGCCTTGTACAAAGCCCAAGGTTGTGGCTACTGAGTGATGAAGAACTCACTGGGGAGACTCTATTATCTGCCTTGTACAATGCCCAAGGTTGAGGCTGACTCTTGACAGGGGAGTTTTATTGTTTGGGTGCCTTGTATGAAGCCCAAGGTTGAGGCTAACTGTTTTTGTTGGTTTTAACTCTACTGGAGATTAAAAAGACTGTTTTTCTTTTGGAAGCTAACCCTTTCCAGGGATTTTGACTCAGCTGGTGAATTTGTCTGTTAAAAGACTGACTTTATCATGTTTTTGGAGGCTGACCCTTTCCAGGGGTTTTGACTTTTTTGGGGAAATTATCTCCTAAGAGAATGAAATTATTGTTTTGA